>NW_020956051.1:478967-584851 GCF_003031625.1 Empidonax traillii
CTATTGAATTTTTCCGAGTAGATATTTTTATTTTAAGAGTGACAGTGGAGAAAGCTTGATGTGACCAATGACGTACATGTACCTTCATAACAGCCGGTTTAGCTTTTCCTACCAGCTCTGCTTTTGAGTTCAGCAGCTGTTCTTCTTTCTTTTTTTTTTTTTTTCTTTTTTTTGCCTAGAACTCAACACATACCATATCCAAAGACAAATTTTAAAAGTATTTATTTTAATGTAAATGAACAATGAAATGCATTTGGGTTTGGGTTTCCCCTGGGTTTCATTATTATTTTTTTTAATTTTTTTTTAGAACATCTGTGTGATTCAGATTCAGTCACTAAATAATTGAGACTGGGAGGAACCTTCATATGAATGAAGGAAGATTGCTTTATCCGCTCTCTATTTTCAATGGGTGGGAAAAAATGTCACTCACTGGAGGTTAATGCTGTTAATGAACATATCCAAATGCAGAAAGGCCAAGATAAATAACTGCATGTGTTTCTTAGAGGTGGAGTTACAGTGTGCATGCATTTTTCCTGGATACAATATGGGAAGACTAAATTTAGGTGCCACATCCAGTCAAGAACTTTTAATAAATATCTAAAGCCATATTACCCCAGAGAGTTCAGATGGTGAAAGAATCACCAGTTTCTTATATGATATATATTTGCTCCTTTACATCTACTTCAGAAATCCAAAGTTCAAGTGCTTCTTCCTGTCCTTTTCCTCACTCCTTTTTGTTTAAGAGGAGGGAAACACAAAGCAGGTAATCAGCACCATTCCACTAACAAGACACGGAATCGTGAATGTCATGTATCAATTGCGAACAAAGAATTTGCTGACAATATGTAGAGCGCTAATGTTCAAAAAACCCCCAAAAACGTGGATCAACATGTTCAAAAAAACTATACATAATTGTTTACTCAAGGGTTTTACTTCCCACACAGTGTAAATGGGACTGAAAAGAGGATCCTAGAAATATAACATGATTTTAGCATAAAGCAGAACAAGCTTATTTGTAAGCAAGGTAGTTAAAGACTGAAATATCTCTTCTCTTTTCAGATATATGAAAAATGTGGTAAGAAGTGTCTTTGGAACTCTTTGGCTGCTTCAGGAAAATCTGCTATGTAAAGCTGGAGAGATTTTCTTGAGTATGATGTGAAGTGGGAGAGGGTCTCCTTTATAAATGACTTAGGAAATCAGAAGTTTCAACTTAGATAAAAATTATATCTTAATCAACTAAAGGATTTGCTTTCTTGGCACAGTAGGTGTCTTTTCTTTTAGGACTACAATTAGTTTCCGGATGTAGCATGTAGATGAACCATGGGAACTAATAGAGAGTGTACCATATGCCCACCTGCAAAAAATTAGCTTGTGTGCCTCAGAAAACTTGATCAATAGGAGATTGTTCTGTTAAGAAGTAAATTCAATTGAAGATTGTTTAAGCTAATGGGAAATTCTAGTTATCTTTAATCAATGATGAATGTATGTGTCCTAGATGGTCCTAGAACAGTTAGCTTAGGAGTTAGAGGTCATCTGGATCAATCATAGATGCTAGGAGGCCTTCCAAGAGAGAAAAAAGACTCTGTGAAAGTGACTACCCCCCCTCCCCCCCAAAGAAATGGATGCTAGATGGCAATCCTGCTCCACAAATGAACTCCAAGATGATATTTTACCCCCAAATCATGACATAATCAGGGTTTGGGTGTGAAAGGGGGGTCTTTCAGGTATCATTGTATTTATATTCCAAAATTTGTGCAGATTCTTCAGTTCACGTATGGCGAATCAATTCCCCATGAACACCCAGCTGGCATATTAAAGAGATGTCCGATCCAACAATTTCTGGTCATCGGGTTTAGTTCTTTTGCTTCAGGTGAAAATAACATCCTACTTTTTTACTGTTATGATCAGCTCTCATTATTGCTGCCACATTGTATACTAAAGGTCTTACTCAAAGTCCAGTCAAGGTGTTTCATGAGATCTCACTAAACTTTGAAACTAAAATATTAAGGTAACTCCAGAAAAATATCATGTTGAGTGTAATATTATTCCAAAGAAAATTTTTTAAGAAAAGTACTTGTAAATATACTCCTCCCTTTTACTAACTGCTTTAGAATAACAAACTAACATGAAGTATTAGAGCTGTAAATGTGCTATTAACTCATAATTTAAACATTAAGTTTCCTCTGCAAGCAAATGTTCATTAAAGGGAAAGTAAAAACAAATTTAGTGGGAATCTTTATCATTTCCTGATTTTACACCGTCTATCTTCCTTCATTCCTTTGATCAGCCT
Source organism: Empidonax traillii (assembly GCF_003031625.1). Lineage (NCBI taxonomy): Eukaryota > Metazoa > Chordata > Aves > Passeriformes > Tyrannidae > Empidonax > Empidonax traillii. Next base: position 481,258 of record NW_020956051.1, read on the forward strand.
GAGGTTTTTCAAAGGAAACGAGGCAATGTGCATATCTTCCATTTACAAGCCTGACAGTAAATAAGGGTTAAATTTTAAATCTTCTTACAGCCCACTGAAATGACTAACCTTACACGAAAACAAACCCAGAAGTCTTTATCAGACAACTGATCCTAAATATCTGATTCCAGATACTGTTCTCATGAGGAAAAAAAAGGCAATAGTGTTCCAAGTGGACAAACATAATTTACTTCCAGTGGCAGGAGAGCAGTAACGAGAAGGATGTGCACAACACAGGGACATGGCTCTACCTGGGCATCTGAATCATGAGTGCCACAGCAGCTGGACTAAGCAACAGGAGGCACAACACATGGTCAAATTATGAAGGGAATGTAACAGCCATGAAACTCTACCTTCTGCTACAAACAATATGGCCACATTCATGCCCCAGATACAGCATCTTTATTTCATTGCAAAAACGATGTCTGGGTGCAGAGATTGAGAAGAAAGGAACAGAACAGTCAGTTTTCAATTTAACCTCCCTTCTATATGTGGGGTGCACTCCAGCTCATCTGGTTTTACTATCTACAGTGTAGAAATTTACCTCCGAGTTGGTGACCCCAGACTCTGTTTAGATTTGATTAAGGGATATAGATACTTTTAAGGCACCATTCATCCAGTTTATTTGAGCCACCGACTCCAGCGACAAATGAATTATGGCCCAGATCTACCTATTTTTCTCAACTGGCAGTAGAGGGAGCCTGGAGTGATTAACTAACAGATATAGGTTTCTTATGCATGTATCCCACTCTCTTCAGTGTCCTAACTGAACTCCCTAAGGCCTTTTTCTATAAGGGGAACTAGTTAAAATCTTTTGTGACAGCAGTGTCCACCTAATTTCATGAACCAGTTTCTGTTAAAGGAAGTAATGGGATTTTTTTTTTTTTTGAGATGTAAAGTAAGCTTCTTGATGTATTTTCATACACTTATATGCAGTCTAAAGGATGTGGTTGTATATGTAACAGAGAAGCTTTTTCAAAATAAACCTTAAAGAGATCACTCTTGTACTCTTTTTTTAATTTTTTTTTATTTTTTATTTTTTAATCTAGAGGAAGTTTAAAAACAGTGATTCAATTAGAATTCAAAGTTGTCCTCAAAGTCTTCTTGTTTGGAATTTGCATTCTGACTAACTCTGAGTATACATTTTAGGACTTAGTGATGTCTCAAGGCTTTCTTTGGGATAGATCTGCTTGTGATGTGTAAGTACTTGTTTTCAATTTAAAGGTAAGCTGGAAAACTTGGAAGAACAACTCAGTCACACCACAAAAGGAAAAACAAGTGTCTATGACTGGAGCTGGTCCAGGCTCTTTAAGAGATGATTTGATTAGAAGAGACATCTCTCTTGAGTGGTAATTGAGGTTTATAGTTTCCTGGCCAAAACAATAATCAAACATATGTCCAGAAAAAACAACTAGCCCCTCTGCATCTGTCAGTGTGAGCTCTGCACATGGTTTTTTTTTTCCCCATTAGGTATGTTCTAAGGGGAACCTTGAGAATTATAGTACCAACAGTATGAAGCCTAGAGACACTCAGAGCACTGAGTTTGACTGACTCAAACTTTCAGTGGATTCTCATGAGCCCATGCAGCCTGGGAATCTGAGCATCCTTTTGCATAGCTGAAAACCACACATTTATACATCATGGAAAACCATGCTAGGCATTATCTATTTAATACTTCTCAGAGAAAATAATCCATTTGTTTGTAATTTAACTATGTTGTTTTCAGTCAAGAGCAAAAAACTCAAAAATGTTATTAACCCCTCAATTTTAACTAAAAAACATTGGGGGTGCTTTCTTCTAGTGTGCAGAGTGTGAACCACCTCCTACTATTGTTTAGGACTTTCACTCAGCAAATCTCCACTATTTGGACTCAGTGGCACTGATCTCAATATCTATAGTCATGCCTTGCAGAACATTAAAACTGAGGATTCTGCTTGTGAATTTCTCCCAGACTGGTGGCAAACATGTGTGATCCTCAGTGCATTTGGGTTGTGAGATGAAAATATTTTGCAGACCTTTCTATCTCCCTGTGATTGCTGGAGATGCAATTTGACAATCCTATTGGCTTCTTCACAGCTTGCATCATTAAATTTGTCTAACTGGAGAGAGCTGAAAGGAGGGGAACTTGTTCCATCAGGCACTGCAAGGGAAAGAAGAGCTTAATGGTACCTTTTCTACCTTCCTTCTCTGGTAACAGCAGAAATGGCCAGTTTGGTTTTTTAAAGTTTGACTAAATGCTGTCCCTCCACGTCCCTCTACTCTTCTTTGCCTATAACTACTTCACCTAAATTGAGGAATTATCCATAGCTTATCGGTGATGATTTAGTAAGTAGTCAAAACAGTAGCAGTTAGCCAACACTTGTCACAGCATTCACCATCCATGACCACTTGGTCACCTGCAAGTCATGGTACTGAGGATGGGTTGAGCTTGGGGTCTTCAGCCTGACCATGCTCAGCTCTTTTCTCCAGAGGAAAGCAAAGACTTTTACTGTCTCCATCAGTCTTTGGGAGAAAAATTCCTCTTGACCCTAAGTATGGGATGTAGTATGACACTTTGTGCAAGCAAGCCTTCTTTAATCATCTGCCTGCCTTTACCTTTGTGGCTGAAAGCATGCTGACAAATTTTATAGCACATGATTGGGTAGATGAAAAAGCCTGTCATTTTTCTGCTAGCTTTTTTTTCTTTCTTTTTAATTGAATGACACTTGAGCAGGTTGATGAGCCTGAAAGAAAAGACTGTGCAGGTATTTTATAACAGATATCTGTCATCTTCAGGACAGGCAGATGTTAATTTATACTCCTTTTTTTGCATATGATATATCAACATTTTTCATGAATGTCATAATCAATATCCAGTTTTCCATTTTCACAACAGTTTTTTCACCTGATATCCTTCAGTAAGAGTCATTTGGACACAAGATGTATGGGATCTCCTTCTTCAGAAGCCAAGTCAGCAGTGCATCATTTTTTTCGCAGCAGATTGAAATAAAATAGGAAAAGTAGAGATAGAAAGGAAAATAAAGACTGTAAAAATTAACACATCAAAAGTGTCTTAGAAGAGTCCAGTGCCTTTCAGAAGTAGTATGGTTAACTATAACTGTGTATTAGCTCTATCTTTTGTTCTTGGCTAGACATCAACGAAAAAATCGTCAAGGTAATTCACCAACTTATTTTTTTTTGGTAAAGGTGATGAAGGATCTTTGTATCTACAAATTCCAGTCATCTTTATTGCTTTTTTAGCTCAGATGAATTACTTCTTTTCAGCTCTTCTTTCTCGTCCATTAAAAGATCTGAATGCTATATTGGTGTTTATTGTATGCAGAATAAACTTCCCATTTTCAGTGTGTTGATGAAACATATATACTTATGACCTTTATTTTCTTTCTCTTTCTTGCTTCAGTACCTAGCCACATTAAAATTGTATTATTTTGGTATATTTACTTTCAGTTACACTATTTTCACCTCTACAAATCTTTAACACAGTCTTTATCTATATCTTTGAATAAAAATATTTCTTTTCAAATGTTTCCATTCTGTTCAGAATTTATTCCTAATTATTATTGCTTTTAACAAGAAAAAAGGATAGTAGTCTTGAGGTGGGACCAAAGAAAGAACACGGTAAAATGGAGTAGTAAAATTTCAGTAGTGTTGTGAAATAGTGGCAAGTGGATGCAAGGGGCTTTGCAAGTCACACAGTCACTGGAAGATGGTATGAAGCAGGTTATGGCAACGCAGCCAAAACCAGAAAAGCTTGAGTGAACATTTTGCATAGGCTCTCCTTCCTGAACTGAACACCTACTGGAGTTATTCAGTGCTACTTAATTTTAATGTTAAAGAATAATGATCAATGAACTTATTAATAAAATCATGTAATCACATAATGATTTGGGTTTGAATTGATCCTCAAAGATAATCTAGTTCAGGAGCAAGGACACTTTTCACCAGATCAGATTGTTTTAAGCACCATCCGACCTGATCTTTAATATTGCCAATGGTGGGGAATCCACATGTTCTCTTGACAGTGTATTCCATTGTCTCGCCACCCTCATAAGAAATAATTTCTTCCCTGCATCTAATCTAAATCTACCTTCATGCAGTTTAAAACCATTGCCACTTTTCCTGTCACTACAGACCTCAGTAAAAAGTCTCTCTCCAATTTTATAAGCCCTCTTTATATGTTGTAAGGCTGTAATAAGTTCTCCCTAGAGCCTTCTCTATGGATTGAGAACTGGATCCCAGACAGTCATAACCAGTGGCACAGAGTCCAGTTGGAAGAATTTCTTTACTGTGTGAGTTACCATGCGCTGGAACAGCTCGCCCAGAGAGGTTGTGATGTCTCCCTCACTGGTGATATTCAAGAACCATCTGGATGCAATCTTGTCTGATGTGCTCTAGGACGATCCTACTTGAGCAGGGAGGTTAGACCAGATAACCCTCTGTGGTCCCTTCCAACCTCAGCCATTCTGTGATTCTCTTCTCCAAGCTGAAGAATCATGTCTCTCAGATTTTCCTCATGGTAGAGATGCCCTAGCTTTGGCCCTTTTTGTGGACCAGCTGTAACAGGTGTATGTCTTTATGTACTCTAGACCCCAGAGCTGGATGCAGCACTCCAGGTCTCACCAGAGTGGAGCAGAGGGGCAGAGCTACCTCCTTTGACCTGCTGGTCACCTTTTGATGCAGGTCGGGATGTAGTTGGCCTTCTGGGATGTGAGTGCCCATTGCCAGCTCATATCTAATTTTTCATCCACCAGTATCCCCAAGTCCATCTCTGCAGGGCTGCTCTCAAATCACTCATCCCCCAGCATGCACTGAGATCAGGGATTGCCCTGACGGAGGTGCAGTGCCCTGCACTTGACCTTGAAGTTCAAGAGGTTCCCACGGGCCCACTCCTTAAACCTGTTGAGTTCCATTTGGATGGCATCCCTTCTCTCAAGTATATCAACTGCATCAGTCAGCTTGGTATTATCTGCAAACTTGCAGAGGGTTACTCAATCCCACCACCTATGTAACTAATGAAGATATTAGTACTGACCCTAATAGGGATCCTTGAGGGACAGCCCTCATTAATGCTTTTCATTTGGACATTGAGTCATGGACAATAGCTCTTTAGAGGTGGTCATCCAAATAATTCTTTATCCTTCTACAGTCTATCCATCAAATCCATATCTCTCCAATTTAGTGGTAAGGATATTGTGGGCCTCTGAGTGAAAGTCCTTAAAGAAGTCCAGGTAGATGACATTCACAGCTCTTCCCTTGTTTAGGTATTCAATATTCAACTCTTTGGTTGCACAAGTGTGTCAGGAGTAACTCTAAGTCAGTTCATTGAGTTACCCTGATCTGAAACTGCCTGCAAAGTTTTTACAAAGCACTCTGAATTACTTTACTCCTTGTAATTACTTTGAACAGGGAAAGTTAATTCTGAAAATTTGGAATGAGTATAATATACTTACATTTTCTTGTAAGATGCACAAGTATGAATACCTTACCCACATTATATTTCTGCAAATATTTTTCACTAATTAGATGTGGATAATTACAAGTAGGGCAATCTTTATTGTATCTCGTTACTTATTTTATACCTACAAAGGTACTAATGAAAGATGTGCAGATAAAGAGCACACTCATGCATGAACATCAACAACATACACTGCTGACCAGAGATAAAATCAGACACGTTGAATCATAATATAATACTGTTGTAGCATAGAATTTCTCCATGAGATGTTTCAATAAACTAAAGTATCTATTAAAATAATTTTGATGAATGGGCTTGTCATGGTCCAAATGAATAATTTTTCAATACAAAATACTGATGTGATAAAAAAAAATATCAGGGAAATACCAAAATTTTCAATATTTTTTACAATTTATGACCCAAAAAACTTCCTTTTTACCTCACTGAAATATTTTTTTTCAGCTTTGATATGTTAGATTAAATATATTTTGAAAATAGGACAGGGAAAGTACTTGGCTCCCCATTCTGATGGAACAAAACACTTTTCAAACCCACAAGAGAGAAATTCATATTTTCAAAAAGTTTTGCAATGGAGATATAAGTTGAGGTGCATATTTACTCAGCAGAAGAGTGCATTTTTTCACAGAAGAAAGCTAAGACGCTCAGTGTTACTGCAACACTGAGCATGTATTTCAGATATTGTAATCCAAGAATCAGGGAGAGAGATGATGTTCTGGCCTACAGATGAAGTCGTATTTCAAAATGTCTGAAACTATCAGTTGCACAAATATAGTCTTTTAGAGAGGATAAAAGGATATTTCCTATTTTGGGGGGCTTTTGAAAAACCCAAGAGGAATTTTTTATGTTTGGATCTAACTGTATCTGTTTTTAAGAGCTTTTGGATATACTTTGAACTTTCTTTGGGTGGTTGATACCTTTCACTCTACTGATAGAATGTGCCAGCATTAATCTTTTATTTTGAGAGTGGATTTATTTGTTAATGTTTTGAAGAGGTACATAACTCATGATATCCACTTGTGAAAATATCCAGGTTAATTCTGAAATGAGCCCAGTCCCTTTCACTGTAAGAAATTGTGGTAATAATTACATGTCTTATGGTCTGGGGAACTACAGAGGAGACTTGGAGATGTAGGTGAATCTCTGAAAGGTCTGTACAGTATTCAAGTCTACATAGTTCATGACGTGCATGCAAGGGAAAGAAGTTACAGCTGGAGATCTGGTACAATCAAAGAAGAAAGATCCAAGGCTGGATCCCAACAATCCCATAGATATCTTTGGCAAAGAAGGGCAAGGTGATAATAATAATATAATAATAAAAAAATACAGAAAGGAAATTTAAGAAGATTATTGAGGTGCTCCTCTGAGACCAGAAACACAGATGGCCAAGTACATACTAAACAGCTGACATTCCACCTGCTTGAGGGGAAAGAGCTGGCCTTCAGCATGGTAGCTGAAGCAGTTGTATGCAGTTTCTCAAAGTAAAAATAGCAGATGTCAATGGGAAAATCTAGATTGCTGTTAATATTGATAAAAAGGAGGGGAGACCATGAATGTACCCTTAATGTACAGTCTGTTCCTTTAATAAGTAGCTGTTCTAGGACTCCTCAGGATGCTGAATTCCCCTCCAGAAGCTTTTTGATTCTATCAGTGCAAGAGCTGGAACCAGAACTAGTGATGAGCTTGTGTAATGTATTTTTCATCAAGCTCTTCTAAAGTGAGATGGCTGAAAAGCAATCGCAGAAAGTTTAGGACATTCGTTTCTAAGGCAACACTGACTTAGGAGCTAATAGGGATCTTTCCTTGATGGCTATTTGTGGTTGGTGCAGCTGTAAGAAAAAATTAACAGTAAAAGGAATTAAATTTATTTTGTCATTAAGTTTTATGTTGATAAATGATTTCCAAATGCTGCGGTAGACTTTATGACTATAAAATGTGAAATATGTATCTTTGAGTCATAAACTAATCAGTAAGGGCTTTTTTGTAAACTCTGTCCCAGAAATTTTCCTCATGGCTACAACTTCATCTAGCAGAATACATACAATCTTATTCCGTTGTGCTTTAAATGTCAAAAAATGCTGATGTTTTCGGTTAAAACGCAGATATGAATTTGTATATCCTTACTAACCTGGCTGATTCAAATCACTATTTAACACAATTTCCAAGAGACCAAGAAATGTCTACTTTTAGTAAGTACTTGTTTTGAATGGTTTTTCATATTGTATTTGCTGCTTTTCTTGGACATTTGAGTAACATTTTTATTGGCTCAAGCAGAGAACATCTGGCTGATCCACAGAAAGTAAAGCCATGAATGAATTATTCTGCTTGTCCTAAACATATAAAATAAACTCCTCTACTACAGCAAACAACTCGGGATTTTTGTTTATTGTGCATATTTTAAAAAAGCTATTTTGTGGAGTAAAAATAAAAGACTTTTAGGAAATTTTTATTGATATTGCCTCTATCTGCTCCTTTCACCTGGTAGTCTTTGCTTGCTAAGAGCTAAGTCGTTTAGGTAAAGCATATGCATTTATCAGTCTCTTTCACTTGACTGAGCTTTGGCTCACTAGGCTACAGTAATTTAGATAAAGAAAATTCTGACTCATTTGAAAAGGGACACTTTCTGGTGTTGATCGTGGTCCTGAGTGACAGGTTTTCCCTAGTCACTGAAAAGCAGGATCTTGAGAACTACCTCTATGACCACTTTGTACTGCTACTCTTTTTTTTTTTTTTTTTTTTTTTGGAGGGGGTCAGGCATAGGTAACTGCAAACTAACTCTAAACATTTTGTTCTTTATTGCTGTGCTAAAACTAGAAATCTGCTCTGTGGATCATGTTCACCTCTCTGACAGTGTTCCTGTGACATCTTTCCTTCCATCTCCTCTATAAGGCCATCATAGAGTTTCTGTAATTAGGCTGACTTACCCCTTTGTTATTCCTCTACTCCTTCATATTAACACCGAGCTTGGGTTTTGCTGACATTCCACCTGCTTGAGAAACTGTTAGCAGAGGGAAATGTGCCCAAATATTTATTGCTTTTTCTGCTTTTCCTGTCAGAACTGCTGTTACTGACAGCCTGAGGCAGTCTGGCACACCTGCCATGGGGCAGCTCAGGGGGCATTTGTGCATGGGATATTTACTCCTGGAGAGTTCAGATCTGTCTGGACATAGGGCAGGTGTGAGTTCTGCATGCACAAGTAATTATTCTGTTACATGGTAAATGGTGTAAATGCAAGGAAGAAATGATGTGCTTAAATCTCACAGCATTTAGGGTCTGTGGAAAACCTAGGCATAGACCCTAGGCATAGATAAGTGACAGTAAGGGTTCTCTGAGGCTGGGAACCTGGCACAGCCTTGCAGGTTTCCTTGGACTCCCAATGAGAATAGGATGGAGGACACTGGGTAGGAATTAGGATTCTTGTTCTATGAGAAAAAGTTTCTTTAAAACTGGACATCCTGATACCACAGGCATATTTTGTATACTTAATGTCCTTGAGACAGACTAACAGCGTAGACAGGAGCTCACAGCTTGGAGCTGGTGTGCATTTGGCTTGTTTTCTGCCTTTGTGCAGAAGCCAAAAGTCATCTCATTTAATTGTCACAGATTTTGTCTTGCTATGTCCTGCCAAAACACAGTTTAAGATCCAGCATGGCAAATCAGATGGCAATTGCCACAGCACCCAAGGTAATGTGTGAAGTAATGTGTAAAAATCCCTCAAAGTGAGCATTCAATTTCTGTGAACAACATGAAATGCAGTGCTGCTAACAAATGGCCTAAGAAAAAAAAATTTCCTACCACAATGAGGGCAAGGTCCAAGAACTGGTTGAACAATTAATTGTGCTTCCCTGACATAACTGCCCCACGCTGCCCCATGTCTGTTTACCCCTGTTCTTTAAATTGCTGTAGCCCACTGGAGAGATCTAGTGAGACTGTGGAATGCACCCAAGCTTGCTCCCCTGTTTTCTCTGCTCCAATGTTACTGAGCTCTTCTGTCATGTTTTCCAGCTGCGGATCCAATAATCCTAGTCAAGGGAACAAGTGGCTGTATACAATTTTCTTGGTTTTACTGTGTTAATTGCCAAAGACAGTAATTAAGCAAGAATTTTGTCTCTCAATGGACTGATAAATGCTTTGATAGAGATTTTTTCAACACTACTTGTCAGCCCTTCCCGCAAAGGTGAAGCAGTATATGTTTTAATGAAGATCTCCTTCAATTCTGATTTTGCATATGTGCATCATGTGGCTGTTGGTATGGAACTGTTAATTTTTATTAATTCAATAGGACATCCCAGTTTCCCTCTTATTAATCTGGTCTAATTACCTACTTTTTAGTAGTCTATATAGTAGTCTTATTAGCTACTGGTGTGTAAGTTTTAACTGTCCCACCTTTGCACAAAGTCTTTGAAAAGTTTGTGTATTATTATCAGAAAGGATGAGACAAAATAAATCGTAGTAATAAAAAACTGGAGGAGAAAACGATAAATCAGATTTTTTATAAGTATTGCTATACTTTCTGAAGGGGAGCCAAGATACAGTGACTGTACGTTTAGTCAATTTATTCTTGCAAGAATCTGAGATCAAAGTAGATTCTCTCCCACAGACAATGTTATCCTACAGATCATTTTGTCCTTCAGCAAAAAGGAAAAGCACTAAATTTTTTAAACATTGACTAAGTATCTCAAACAGGAAAAATCTGACTACTTTGTAAATTTTCCTGACTTAAGTTGACAAAGTAATTTTCTCATCCATAGTTCACTTTGATTAGTTTGATTATCTGCTTTGAATATCCATTGCTTTGATACCTTGGACATATTCATCATGTCTCTATGACCTTGCTTTCTGCTATGGAAAAAAAAAGAGTTCTTTCTTTAGTTTGCTTCTAGAACCCATGTAGTAGTTTGGTTTGTGCTAATTTGTGTATTTGTTCATCTTTTTAATAAAATTCTTATTTATTCTTATCTGTTTGAGATTTACTTGACAAAGTACAAAGGTGCTGGTAATCTCCTACAAACCATTTGAATGATGTTTGCCTCTACTTCCTAAAATAGTACCACACTTTTCACAGGTTGTCTCAATGACACAGAAGCATTCTACTAGTGCAATGTTTCAATACTGTAACAATCATTTAGCAAATTACAAAGAAACTCATCTTTCCTGATTTCCCTTGTTTTCTGGATAAGATTTAGGGCTCCAGTTCTTGGCTACATTTTGCCATTCCAGGTTGTCCCTATTGCAGTCCTCTCCAGAAGTAGATCTTATGAGTATAATGGATGTTGCCTTAATCTTTGTGCCTGTTCTATTTTTCAGCTTGTTTTGACTGGCCTCCTTTTGTCTTCAGCTTTTCAGCTTCAGTCATTTTCCTTTCTGAAACTTCATTATTTCTGACATTCAGAGCCAAATGAACATTTGCCCTAAGCCAGGTTTTCCTCTCCAAAATTACACTTCCTACTCCCAACATAAGCTTTGATATCTAAGCAGGATTTTCAGATTTTTTCAAATACAACTTTTCCAAACAAAAAACCAACTGTAAGAAATAAAATTGTCATTTTCTCTGTAAAATGGAGGTATATGAATAGACAGCTATGGCAACCCATCCTTTGTTTGCAAAAACACTGTTGTAGGGTAGAAAATTATAGCAAAAGTACAACAAAACCTTGTAATGACCTCCACTTTCTTGTTTATTTTATTGTAAATTTGCAAGTTAATAAACATACAGCATACATTTTATCAGTAGAGAGAGGCATACTAGGCTTTCAGCTCTCTCTCTCTTTCCCCCTCTTAGGACTGTAAACAGCTTAAAACTGTCACAGGAAAGTAGTCTCTTGTAAAGAAGGATTTAGTTCAGTGGTACTTAAAGGTTAATGAATTTTACCCAGAGACTGAGTAATCTTTTGGACTAGCACTGGCTTGCGTATCTAGCTCAGTAATTTACTACATGGTTAGATTATCCGGATGCCTACATTACAGCTACCTAAATAGTCCCTTTATCCCGCGCAGCTTTTTCTCTCTTAAATTTCCATCAAAACAACCTAATTATCTGCACAAGATATGTATTAAAATGACCTTTAGATTTCATATTTTGTAACTAAAGCACACTAAAGTTAATGAGAATCTTTCCATTTACTTCAGAAGACTTTGCATCTAGCACTAGAGATGTTTTTTACAATTGGCTTGTACCTTGTGGTTTGCTCTGCTGAAGTGATAGGCTCATTGTGAAATTGTAAGTGAAGAAGCTTTGCAAAAGGATAAAAAAAAAAATAACAAAGATACCGAAATCCTATCACAGATCACAATGGAACTTTGTCATAATGGAATACTTCAAAACAGTATTTCTCAGACTCTACATAGCCTATCTTTTGAGAGCATGATATTTCATGCAAAGTCCTGACTCCTCATGTAAATTTCACATTGTTAATAGAGCTTTTAGAAAACAGAAAATCTTTTACATGAAAAATGATATCTTATCAAAAATGTCTTGTAGTGCTGCTGGTATTTACTCTACAATTAGTCAGTGCAGCAGTCGTTCCTTTTCTTGGTCATTTCCAGCTTTTAAACTCATGTATTCTAGCAAAAGTTCTTGCCTTAAGTCCTGAAGGACATGACTTGCGTTTTGCGCTATTGCACTCTTGTGTTTGCAATGTTTCAGCCATTTCTTCCTGTCCAACAAGCCAATCCTTTTCATCAACTGCATCTCTTAACTTTCCACCACCAGCAACACCCTCTTACATTTTTTCCAAATCCTTGAAAATAGAGAATTAAATCAATTCCTTCATTGGTACCCAAAAAATTCCATGAGTTAGCTCTCTCTTTCATTTGCAAGGTCTTAATGTCTAAGAAGAGCTATCCTCCCATCCATCAGTTTATTATTTGCTTTACAATACTTTTGGAAATTCCACTGCTCTTAATTAAATAATTTCTCAAATTAGCCCCCACCCAGCTAAATAGTTTAATAAAATCCAATTTATGCACTCTTTCCAAACTTCATCCACTCCAAAAAAAAGATTTTTATTACAGATATCAGGCTGGTCTGGCATGCTGTAACTTAGATGAACACATATTTCTTTATATCTTCTTCCTTGTCCTTTATGTTTACTTTTTAATTTCTAAATAATATATGCTCTTTATGAACTTACATTAATGACCACTTCCTGTGTCCTTCCCTTCAAGTATTAGTACGTTTGGTATTTTCTGATCATACAATGCAGGTTCAGGTCTGTAATTGCATGTGTCAAACTCGGTTAGGATTCAGGATGGAGGTTATCTAATTTCTCTGGTAGGAAATGAAAACAAACACTCTGTGAGATGAAGTCTTCTGTGTAAAGAAACATATAAAAAAACAGCTGTTGAGAAAACTCCAGAGAATGAGCTACTGGAAAGAGCCTTTCACCTGTAAACCATAGTGTCAAAGGTAACTTCCCTAAATCTGTCTGTTACAGGATTGCCTCTGTTTGCTCACAATTTGAGAAATTTCTGCTTCTGTACTGAGTTTCTGTGGTTCTGAATGACTGCCATGGGTACTGCTTCTTTCCATGGCCTCTAGTTTTTGATAGCTATGTACAGGATACAGACATATTGTCAAAAATGTTGTTTACACCTGTTTACACTGAAATCTCATTCAAAGGAAACCCTGAACTTCTTAAATGCCATCTTTTAATTAGAGATTAAGAAGAAAAATCAACACACCAAAAAGGCCAACAAAAGGAAAGACTCTTGAGAAATTCTCCATTATAAGCTTCTTCAACAGCTTAAGTGGAGTTAAGCAATTCTCCCCTTTATGTCAACTGGTTTCATAAGACATGCTTGTCTTCATCAGGAGAAAGGGAATTCTGTTCTTTTACACACTGGCTGTCATTATTCCCTTTTATTTTTACCAGAACTTTATGGCCACATTAATTAGCTCAGCTGTGACTGTTCATAACAGGCTGTGTGAATCCTGTGGAACCACAGAGGTCTTCCTCCACACTTTATAGCCAAACTTCTGTCATACAGTTGCAACAACTCTGAAATCTTCCTGTCAAAAAAAAAAAAAGAATATCATTGCTTATCTGATTTTTAAAAGATTTGCAACAAATTTAAGCAGGTGCCAAATTAAGACATTCCAGAGTTGCAAAGATACTTTGTTTGATAGTTATCCACCTAGTCCATAATTCTATCTCCTTGTGCATTTAACTTGTGTACAGAATTGGGTAGTGATTCTATGAAGAAAAATAACTTATAATCACATAATCAAAGACTATAGCTTAATGTAGGTGCACAATAACTTTTCTTGAGCTGAGTTCACTTTTCATCTTAAATAATATTGCTTTTAAATTGTTGTAAGATACTTCCAAAATGCTTTTCACAAAGTGCAACACTGGTAAATTTATAGACTGTTCTGTAGCCTGTAAACACTCTTCCCTATGAAAAGCTTCTGTTCTCACAGATCCACTGAAGTAGCAGATGGTAGAAAAAGGAACCCATCACCAATTGATACCCTCATCAGAAGGGTAAACATAAGCAGGTTCCTGATAGAAAACAAACTAGTAATTGTATTCACTCCTGAAGGAATCCATGGAAGGCAGTCACAAAGTTTATCTGGTACAGAACAGAATTACTTTTGTGGGATAAATCTTGCCTTTTTTCTCATGAGTTCAGAAGGATTGCTGTGTAGCAGGACTCTGTTTTTACTGAACAAAGAAGGAATCATATTTGTTTTGCCACATAGACAAAAAAGATAGTAGATCAAGCCTGCTGAGGTTCTGCGGCTACTGGAATAAACCTGTGTAAATAAACAGGATGTGTGTCCTGGCTTCTTAGACACAATAGCAAATTTTGCCTGCCTCCAGGGCTGCTGCTTCGTTTTAATGTAATGTTTCCAGTATCCAGACTGGCTTGAGTCTGAGTAAAAAGTGCCTTCGTGTTACTTTACATTCCTTCGTGTCCCACAGTTCATTCACTGCCATCAAGCTTTCATATCCACATACAAAAAAGAGGCACAAGTGTTGAAATCATCTTTTTCATTGCTAGGTTACTGAAACTAAACATTACATAATTTTCCACATTAATACTGCATAAGACATGAAGAAAGACTGTTAGTAATTGCTTGTTTCTTAAGCAACAGATATATATTATATCCAATATATATATTTTATATATTAGATATTACAGATATTACTTGTATTCTTGTACAATTCCTTGAAATACTCTAATAAGACTATGCGAAATATATTAACTGCTATGCAACACAGGAGAAAAATGGAGATGGAGTCACCTGTACATTTAATCTCACAGTCAAACTGTTATGTTGTCCATAATTTCTCAACAAGAGATGGTAACAAATGTTATTTGACACCTTTAAATTCTAAAAACTTTGTTTATCGACTGCCTCTGCAAGCATTTTCAACAGTTTAACTAAAGACTTTCATGTTTGTAGTTGAAAATAGCATGCTCATATGCTTCACATATTTTTTTTAACATTTTGCATATGTTAAATGTGTACTGGAAAGCTGGAAAAAGGGGAAATCTCTCTATCAGTTCTTTAAAGAAAAGTATGTGTGTACACCCCAATGAACAAAACCAAGCAAGTAGCTGTATGGTACTTAGTTGCCAGATGGGGTTAAACCATGACCATTTTGTACTCAGACATTAACTTTTATGACAATAAATCCAATAAAACCAGCTGTCTCTTGTAGTCTAAGTTTGTACTTAAAAGTGAAAAATGCTTGGCTTCTTTCACCTTGCTTATCCTCTACATCTGTAAACATTTCAGATCAAACACAGTGCTGAAATATAATTATAAATAATACTTGCTTTGTTCAAGTTGTCGAGGTTCTCTCCCCAACTATATTAGCTCACTTTTCAAAAAAATAAGAAGCAGTGACAAGAGAGCTCTGCCAAGTTGAAAGGGGTTGTGGAGGACTAGTGTCAGGTTCCCAGTTTACCTCCAGAAATGTATCCAGAAATGTACTGCTTTTTATGTTGGACAAATTCTAGAAGAGAGTTGCTTCCAGCCCTTCATGTTCCTGTCCATAACCAATTGTTAACCACATGAGAAAAAGGGTGGACTTTTACATGCTTGGCTGCAAGAGATCCTTTCGTACAGCTCTATTATCATCAAATCTAAGGGGTTCCAAATAAAAAGTGCCCTTTATTATTTGTTTCACTTAAAAAAAGAATCCATTGTGATATTACAGCTTTGAAAATTAACCTGGGCACATGACCTAGTTGCTACGGAAACCTCTCTGGAATAAAATAAAAAGCAAGGGGAGGCAGCACTGGTGAGTGCTAGTTTACAGAAGTAAAGGTATTAAGTATCCTTGATCTGTGACAATTGAGACCTCCTCCCTGTTTTATTTATTAGCAAAATGATTGAAAGGAGGTATCTCTTAATTTGCCCCCTGGAAAAAAATATATACACAGTTGCTACTTTGCAGTTATGGTCCATTAGTCATATTAGCTTGGCTAATGCCAGGATTATTATTGTACTGAGCTCTCTCTGCAACAGACACAAGCAGTGTAGTCACACTCAGTTTGAGTGTTAGTAATGTAGTCCCTCAGAAGCCACATTAACAACGTGCAGTGTTTTAGCCTTTGCTGACTGCCAGGTACCCACACAGCTGCTCTCTCACTTCCTCTCCTTAGCAGGACAGGTACAGGAAACAAGATGGAAAGCCTTGTGGGTAAAGACAAGGACAGGTAAACTGCTCACCAGTGACCATTGCAGGCAAAAGAGACTTGCCTTGGGGAAGATTGTTTAATCTCTTGACAATCAAAAATGGAGTAAGATGGTGAGAAACAGAAACAAAAACAAAAGTAAAAGCACCTCCCCCCTTTTTCCCCTTCCTCACAGGTTCAGCTTCACTCCTGATTCTTCTTCCATCTGCACCCCTGCCCCCCAGCATGTCAGGAGGATGAGGAATGATGTGGTCAGTCCGTAAAACTTCTCTGCTGCTCCTTCTTTATCACATTGTTCCACTACTCCAGTGGGGGTTACTCCCATGGGATACAGTCCTTCACAAGCTGCTCCAGTACAGGTCCTTCCCACTGGCTGAAGTTCTTCAAGAACTGCTCCAGTGTGAGCTCTTTCTACAAGGTACCATCCCTCAGGAAAAAACTGCTCCAGCATGACTGCCCCGGGACCAGAGTTCCTGCTAGGAGCCTAGTCCAGCATGGGATCTCCGTGGTCTGCGACTTCTTTCAGGACACAGCCACCTGCTCTGATGCAGGGTCCTTCATGTACTGCAGTGTAGAGATCTCCCTCGGTGTGGTTCTTTGTGGGATGCAGGGGAACAACCCAGGTCAGTGTTGCCTTATGCAAGGACTGCATGGGAATTGCTGCTCTGGCACATGGATCTTTGAGGTACCTTCCAACCCAAACAATTCTTATGATTCTATGATTTGGTCATTTATGCAGTGTTTTACTGCACCTGACATATATCTGCAGAGTAGACTACACACCAGTGGTTATATCCAGTGGGGTTAGTTCATCACAGTTTAAAGAACCACTAGACCACAGCATGTCCTTCTATCTAGGTACTGTCTACATAGGTAACTGGAGCCACTGCTGACATTGAAAGTCCCAGTACAGTTTTTTTGTTTGGTTGGTTCTTTTTGTTTTATTGATGTTCTTGTTGTAATTTACCATTAATTCTTGTATGGATGGAAAAATTACATAGACTGTTTCTAGAACAGAAAGAGAAAAAAAAAATTGCTGTGAAGTCCAGTGCAGTTCATTCTTACTTGTGAAGCTGATCAGTGAAGTGTAGAGTTTTGCTATTTAGCTCCTACCTGCAGAAGTAATATGCCCAGTAGGTCACAGAAACCTGATGATGTCTGTTTTCTGGAGTCGACTTTGCCATTTGTTAGGACCAGTAAGTGGGTCAGGTGCTAGAGAATTATGAAAGACAAATCTTGTTATTGACACTTCACTCTTTGCTCTCTGTACTTAGAAATCTCTCGGCATTTTACAGTGCCTTTTAATTGGTGGGGCTTTTTTCCCCAAAGTATTCAATACGTGACATCCTTCTGCATAGGATTTTTAGATTGTCTTTAAATTGCTCCCTTTTTACACATATATAAATGCAAAGATATATTTATATTTATACACATGGATATCTCCTTATGCTTCTATGAAAACTGAATTTGCTGGAACATAAAATTTGTCATTCTTCTGGGGATAGAAGGCCTTCATAGTTGGATTTTTTTGACATGTACCAGAATGCAAGTTTTCATCACTTAAGAACATCATGAAACTGCAGTTAATTGACTGATTCTTTCCATATTAATTATTAAACTTCAGGAAATTACAAATAAGAGCATGGAGATTTGTTTCTCTCTAAGTAATACATACTCTTTTGGTGTGCAGAACACCAAAAATTACAGTAAAATATTTCCCTAATAATGTCAAGAACTAGTCACAGGCATTCTGCCTTCAGGATTCAATTAAGAAATTTTTCCAGAGGGGATATATGCTAAAAAAGCTTTGCAAAACAAGTTAATCAGAGTGTGTAGGAATTAATTTTTTCACCTCACTTTCAAATGCCTAGGGACATTTTTCACCTAGTTTATTTATAAAAAGGTAAGCATGCTGCGGCTTCTCTACAAAAAGCTGATGTGAAAATTAAAAATGGTGTGTCCATTTAAAGGGTATAAAGACATTTAAGAAACTGCTTGCATGTGAGGGAGGGAATGACCTTCCACAAAACTGTGTCCCGATATAAAACAAACAAGCAAAAATATTTAAAAGTTTTTAATAAAGACTTCAACAGTGCAGAAAATGTTTTAAAAAGTGTGCATGAGGAGGGAGAAGGTCAGAGCCAGTGGGTCAACTTGCTGCTGGCGAACTGTGGACAATAAAATGTCTGGCTGGTGTCACTAGGGAACAAGGGTATTAGCAGATCATGTGTATAATAAGAGCTAAATAAAGCTACAAACGATGCATTGACTGGTAGCCACTGGGACTGGAGTTTAGAAAATATTAGACTTCTATCAGACCATAGTATATGTTGTTTGGTATAGTCTCCTCTCCTCTCTTTCTATGAGGCATTGGTAGGTCTAAGCTTACCACTTCCTGATCAACCCAGGCAGGCAGATTAATAATTATGACTTCTGGGCTGAAGTTTTCTGCAGCAAAGCTGAAGCAGTTGCAGAAAGACTTGGAAACCTGCCTCAGTTTCTGACCTTTAGAGGAGATTCATAACATCTCAAACATTGCAGAGATATTGTTAAAAGCTGTTGGATGTACCCTCTGTAATAGTGGAGCTGTATGTATGGTCTTTAGTTTGGGAGGAGAATGGTAAACAGGGAAAGGATTTATTTATCTGACAAGCTGTGTACACTTTCAGATTTTCATGATGAAAATTAATATTTTCTCATGCCTGAATTGTACATATAAAAGGAGGTGTAATCATAGGCAAAGCAAAGAATAACTTCATCTTCCAGAGAGGCACTAAAAGTGCTCTGTGGTTTGTGATTAAATATCTGAGGGAGTGATTTGCATTAGATCAGTAGATATTTTATATGACTGAGCATGTGAGTAAGGCCAGACCTGCGTTTCATTCAGTATAAGACACTGATTTGCCTCAGTCCTATGAGGAAAGACAGAGAGAAGGAAAAAATTTTTGCTTCTTTCCTGTCTGGTAATAGCATAAAAATCGGTAAGGTTTTAGAATGTCTCTGTACAATTACAAGTGAACCTAAAAGAAATCCTATTATTATAGGACTAAACTTCTAAGTGATACTGCCTGGCTGCTACTGCCCACCTAGAGATATCAAAGTATAGGTGAGTACAACACATATAAATAATTAAAATTATGATAAATGTTTAATTGCAGTTGGAAACAATCACTAAAAAAAAAATCTCAGTTTTCTTCTGCCAGCCTCTGCTCTTCTCTTTACTGTCTGGATAGTGCTTGTTTCTTCTCCATTACTCTTAATGCTTTGAAATGTAATTTCCTTAGAAGGAAATTGTTTTAGTTGAGGGTTACTTTTTCTTGGTACCTCCACAAATCTCTTGCTCCACCATTCAACGTATGAAGAATGAATTATCCTTCCATTTGCAATCACATTTAATAAAATTTTTTGTTGTTGCTCCTCTTTAACAGGAGAAATTTACAAATACCTGAAAGGAGGCTCTAGCCAGGTGGGGGGTAGGTCTCTTCTCCCAGGCAATCAGCAATAGGACAAGAGGGCACGGGCTTAAGCTCTGTCAGAGGAGGTTTAGGTTGGATATTAGAAAGAAGGTCTTTACAGAGAGAGTGGTCAGGCATTGGAATGGCCTGCCCAGAGAGGTGGTGGATTCACTGTCCCTGGAGATTTTTAAGACAAGGTTGGATGTGGCACTGACTGCCATGATGTAGTAATCACAGTGGGGTTGGATCAAGGGTTGAACTTGATGATCTCGGAGGTCTCTTCCAACCCAGTTAATTCTATTTTCTATTTTCTAAAGATTATCAAAAAGATAAGCAGAATTTAGAAAGCTCCAGCTCAAATTCCTGGAGATTTGTATGTTTTAAGGCCAGGAAGAGCCAGCTTTACTCCCTCTATAACATGGGACATAGATTTCACAGAAGTATTCTTGTACAAAGCCCCTTAAATAATGTTCATGCTACAAATTTTCTTTTCTTATTTTTAAGACTCCCAGTGAAAGGGAAGATATTACCCTCAAGAGAACTCTTCGCCTGTCATTGATTATATTGGTTACTACATGTAGATCTTGCCTGCAATGTCCAAAGTTTCTATTCCAACAACAACATGAAGATCAGTAGAATTCATGTATTCCTGGAGTAAACTTTCTATGTAATAAATGGAGGGGCTTTAATGAAAACTATTTTGACTTCACTTTTATACTCATTGCACATAATAGTATGGATACAAGCAACTGTTTGTTTTATTAAATGCTGTGTTGAGTTTCTTTGATCTTTGAAATGTGATTCCAGGACAGAAGCATATTACCTCACTCTATGGATTTTTCTCAAAAATATATGTAGGACAGTGAGCAGGAAAGTCACTTCAAGGAGTATCTCTCCACCTGATGGGTGGTGGAGAGTCCAAGCTGTCGATGTTGAATCCACTACATTCGGAATCATTCGGAAGCAGAAATGACTGGAAAAATTCTTTTCTTTCGTGGTGAAGAGCAAAGCCTAAAGGCAATGTTCAGCTAGCTTCAGTTCAAGGGTCTGATTCACCATCTAAGGGTTGCAAGAGGACCTCTCTGAGTAGTTTCAAAAGGCACTGGAGTAGGTCCTGGGAAAGCAGACTTGCAGGGACAGTGTAGGGACAGTGTAGGGACACTGTGACCATTGCATCTACCAGCAATCGCTGGAAAATAAAATTAAATATACATACTCTGCTAACAGAGGCATAGCACAGTCAGTTCTTTTCTTGAAACATCCATTTCAGGAAATCTGCAGAGCCTTCAGATAATGGTTTGATATCAAATAACATTGAATTCAACCTTTCAGCTGTAGATCAGGTTGACTGTTCCTGGATAAGCATGAATAAACTTCCTAGCAAAGGAGCTTTTTTGATTATTGTCCAGAGATCCTAAAGATATGAATTTCTATTTTGGCCTACAGCTCCTCCATGTCTACAAACCTTGTGCAGTCAGGCCTATTTTGAATGCTGAAAGTCCATCAATTTGGATACACAAATGCTCACATGATTGAGAGTATTTGACCTGAATCTCTGTTTTAGGAAAACCTCCAGACTAATTGCTCGATTTAGCTGTCTTCTCTCTCATCTTCTAGTTGTAAATGCTGTGTTCAGTAGTGTGTTTTGAGATTTTATTTCACACTTGCAGTGTGTCATCCTTATGTTAATATACATCTGCACCTGTGGTTTAGGAAAAATAGTCAGATATTTAGTATAAATATTTACCTCTAGTTAGACTTCTTAAAAACTAATTTGGTCCAATATGTTCTGCATTGATAACTGGACATAGAAAAGTCCAAATTTTCCAAATATTTATATTGTTGTTATAATTTATATTGTTATTTATTATGTTATTTATAATGTTGTTTGGTTGTTACTCAACAATCCAGCCTTGCAGCTTGAATTTATCGACAATCTGCTTTCTCACACCACCATTGCTGGAGACAGAAGAAGTTTTTCCCTCAGATTTATTGCCAAGGGTCTAAACTGCACACTTCTAGATCTGTAAATTTGCACCCTGAAAAGAGACAGATTGTGTTTCTGCTAAGTGAGTTTCATGCCATAAAAAAATAGAAATTAATAAAGCAGAACATACTATGAATTTGGTGACTTATTTTTTTTGCTATCCTCTTTTCTCATAAATTTCTTTTTTCCAGTTGGAGTATTCTTTTTTGACTTTATTTTGACCTGTATCTTTATGTTTGCAGATTTATCAGATAGATAGATAGATAAATAGTTACATAAAGTAATTCTAGGAATGGCAATTATATAGGCATTTACATTGGGGACTTCCCCCATGGACCTGCTGTTATACAAGCAGCTGATCTGAGCAGATGGAAATTAAAAGCCAGAGGGATACACTGAAAATCACACCGTGAGAAAACTATGAAAAAGATGTAACCTGTCTGTTGGACTGTAAAATTGACCTGGGATGGCATGTGGTAGTCTATCCTCAGCTGCCTAATTCATCCAGTTTGATGGATAGATTGAGTAGATGTCCTTCATAAGTGCATAATATTATCAAAATTTTGGAGATGGGAAGTAGCATAGAAGAAGGAAACACTGGTTACAGCAAAAGTTTCTGTGCTTCTCCTTGCTCTGAGGTGCTGAGATTATACGGCAGTATATTCACGTATTTTTATCATGTAAAGAGTTGTTGTATGGGGTTACACTGCTTTTGGGGGTGTATAGATATCATTATATATCCTAAAAGTCAAAGAAATAACTTTTAGTTAGTTCTATTTTGACATTGTGTCTGATGTGGTTACTGTTCTCCTTCAGTCTTGTGTATAAATAGAAAATCAGTCTGATGCTGTTACAGAGTGTGCTGTCACTGTACTAAATCATTCAAAACATTGGAGAATTCACAAAGTACTGCAAGTCCCATTTGTATGGTGCATGGAACTTATATTATGCAAATGAAGCTGTAGTTTTCAAATACCCTAATCACCAAGTTTATCCAGATGTGTTCAGTGTAAAAAAAAAAAAATAGTTAGCTAGTCTTTTTCTTTGAGGAACACTCCAAGATGCTCCAAAAGTAATTTGTAGCTGGGAGAGAAAGAAACTGGTACTCATATAAACTGGACCAGAGTCATAGTTTGAGTTGGAAGGTGACCTTGAAGATCATCTAGTTCCAACCCTCCTGCACAGACACCTCCAACTCTATCAGGTTTCTCAGAACCCCATCCAACCTGGTCACGAATACCTCCAGGGATAGGGAATCAAAAATTTTTCTGGGCAACCTGTTCCAGTGCTTCATGACCCTCACAGTAAAGAATCTTCTCCTCATATCTGATCTAAACTTACTCTCTTTCAACTTGAACACATTCCCCCTTGTCCTGTCATTATATGCTCTTGTAAATAGTCTTGTCTTTCCTGTTCCTTTTCCATCCTGTTTACAATTTAGCTATTTTATATTTTCTTTTTCCTTTCAGTTTCCTTTATTTCAAATTTCAGATATCAGAGAAATGATGTCACCAACAATATGATGCCATCTCCACCCTTAAATCTGTGTGAACAAGGATCATTCAGAACTAATAGGAGAGAATTTATAAGTGATTTTAATTTTAAGACTTTTCTACTACTAGAATCTTTCACATTTCCACATCTAAGGTCAGGCTGTTCATTCACCTCTGGTGATGTCTCTGGCTCAAATATTTATTCTTTACTACCCATGTTTCTTGACTGCTGGATAAAAATTCTCTAGTCACATTTACTTTTGAGATTAATAGCTCCATTTTTCTTTTTATACTATAAACTGTTGTGTTCGTTTAGGTTTATAATATGACAAGTGCCCATCTAAATGGGCAAGGTGCTTCTAGTGCATACTTAAATAAAATCAGTATATATAGAAAAGAAACTGCAAACCCACACCAGGTCTGTTTGCTTCAAAAGGCATTTTGAGTTTAACTCACATAATGTCTCCCATAAAGCTGAGAAAGAAGTGGATGACTCAGAGCATGTCAATGAGATATCTAAAACTTTAACCTGGACTTCACCTCTTTGAATATTACCTACGTCATTTTTACTCGGTGGTTACCTTTTGCTAATGGGTTAAATTAACACTGTAAATCAGATTTTGGTATTTATACACATCTGTTCAAACACTTATTTTTCTTCAGTCCTGACAGTGATGCTCATGCTGTGTCAGAGATGCTGGAGTGAACATGTGAAAGCACACTTGGAATATTTTAGTTCAGTAATTGTACATAGAGCACTGAAGACACACATGGCGGCTACTTTTGTGATGAAGGCCATACATAGCTATGGGGTACACCTGCAAGGACTCACACAGGAACTTTTGCCACTGCAAGTGATCTAGGAATTGGTACTAAAAAGAATTCCATGATTTAAAGTTATATGCCTAATTTCAGTTTGAACAAAGCTGTAACATTAGTGTGATTAGTATTTCTGATGCCAATGTAATGAGGAAAGGAATTCCTTTTTTATTCTTAAATCAAAATAATCTTTGCTCATATACTGTCAGAGCTGCATAAGTGTCTCTATGGGAGCATTCCCAGTGCTGAAAATGTTGCTTGTAGCTGACGAATACTAATGAGATGTTCCAGTTTTCTGGAAATTATTTGTTCTTCATTCATGATCTGTTCAAATACAGATTAAAATCTTCAAGATAAGTAAAAATACTGAAATATTTAAGACTATTATGTCTTAAATATGTCTATTATCGGGTTTGATTTTTTTTGGGGGGGAGGGTGCAGGAATGTTATTATTGAGAAACATGAGCCTTTGTCATAAAGGCTTATGAAAAATCCTTCAGGAAACAATCAGTAAGTTCTACAGGTTTCAAGGGGAGGCACTGCAGACTTGAAAAGTGGAAGCTGAACTTGGTGTATGACTAATTTCTACTTTGAGAACTTTTTATTGGTCTGCCACTTACACTGCCAGACAATTGCTTTTTTACTCCACTGATGGTAATCATGGCTAGTAAAAGATTAAAAAGTGTCTAATCTTCACACTCTAGTCAGTTGCAATCAACAGAAAAAGTCCTGAAAGGTGAGGCACAGTTTGTGATCTGAATAGGTAATGGTGTGCACTTTTCAGTGCTAATGGTGGTAAGCTGTGGAAAAAGGCACTGCACTTTAAGTAATATTAAACTATGACCTGGTTTTGGGGTGCTGCTCCCTGTGACCGGTAATGACACTGCTGAGGATTCCCAAGTAGGAGCTGTGTTTGCCTTCAGGCAGCTGCAAATCTGCCAGAGGCTGTGGAGGGGCAGTCTGGAGCACGGGGAGGTCAGAGGAGGCTGCAGCAGTGACACAGAGGTGTTTTGTATCTGACCTGATTTGAGATCAGGTCATTGATTTCAGATGAGACTCAGGGTTAGAAACCACACTGGACTCAGGGCATCTATTGCACCCTTTTCATTTGACTGGATGTGCTGTTGACCTGCCACCACGCTCCTGAGCCCTGTGCTGAGGTGCTCTGCCTGCAGAGCTGGCTGATCTTCCTGTGTTAGTCCTCATGTCCTCTTAATCCTGCACTTCTGTGGTGACCATGGTGCACTGACAGCTCTCCTACCTCGCTGCCCGGCTGTGACTGTGCCCTTTGCCAGGGCTACCTCAGCAGTGGGCAGATGCCTAGATATTGTTATTGCTGAAAAGGACGATGAAGTATCCGGAGCAGGAGATGGCTTTTCGCTACCACTGTAGTCAAAGCTCTTGACTAATTCTCCAGGATCTAACAAAAAGTAAATGTTTCCATCTGATTTACTACCATCCAATGGTAGTAAAACATTTTCTTGCAACCCCTGACTCTATAAACTTTTATCAATCCTGAAACCATGTAGTAGACCCTGTAATGTATTTGTCCACTTACCAGCAGCAGTTGATATAGGTGTTTGCTTCCAGCATGAGAGCAAAGGTTGCTGACGATCTTTCTGTGACATTCTCATATTAATCCCTGCAGGAGACATGGTGAAGGTTAGATTTAAAACACCAATATATTTCAGAGTATATTTCCAGGGCAGAAGTAGTGCCAGTGCTGTTGAGCAAATGGTGGGGCATACACAGCAGAGTACCTTCTGTACAGGGTAGCTAAAAGCAGAAGGCTAACATTAAAATATCAAGTGCCTATTGCCCCTTAAACTTGCCTTGTTAGACAGAGTTTCTACTATTTCACTGTATTTTATGGGAGTGTTTTATCTCAAATTCTTTGTTGTGCAGAGTGCCTTTTGGAGTAAAAGAGTTCAGGCACACTTTGTCCACCCACACTGTGAGAAACAGTATTTACTGATGTGCATGACCTTTGCAGAATTTATGGTGCTGATGCAGGCAGCTGGGCTGTAACCATAATTCTCTTCAGAGAAGGCATAGGAGTTCAAGTGCTTGGTGTGACAGAGAGGGCCATGGTAACTTTTCATTCAGAAATAAGGAGTGGTAACAGTCTCTCCTTTACACATTGCAAATACTTTTGATTTAGGTTAAAGAAGATGTAATTCAGAGCTGCATATTGCTAGTGTTTTATTCCCTGAATTACTTCTATACTTAAGTGACTGTATCTCAATCCACTGCAAACATGTACTTCTTATTCTCCTCTTGGACAGCTGCCACTGCTAAAGAGAGTAACAAAGGTTTTCTCCTGAGGATTAGAGATTGCTGGAAGCCTTACAACATTTTCTTTTTCTATGAAATATGTTGGTTTGTCAGAAAGCAATATGTTCTGTAGCAATATTCTTTTTTGTACCTGTGAGTTTCTTTCTGGGTTCCCTGTTGACCTGGGAAAACATGGGAAGAGCAGTTCTTGAAGTCATTTTCTATTTATGTGATATAGAGTTTCAAAGTCCTAAAAGCTCTCCTCTCCCCTCTGTTTTGCTAAAAAGGACTCTTAGATCTTTTAAATATGGGTAGCCAAGTAATAAGTGTAAGCTTTACAAAAAAATTAAAGAAGTCCTAATTCTTCAAAATGATAATTAGGTTTCTCAGTTGTATTCCTGCAGGAATTATCATTTGGACCAAAAAGCTAGATTTAGTAGCCAAAATAGAATTCCATGTGGGATGAATATGCAAACTTTTGACCAGTTGTACTGAGTTAAATGATTTCTATACTATCCCAAAGAATACATCTGTATGAAGTCCTTCTCTCAGGACCCAGATTTTCAGACTGAGTTAAGACCTTGGTTCATCATTACCCTGCTTCTGAAGTAATACAGAAGGCATGTAACCTGTTCCTTTCCTGGACCATCTGCTTTATAGCAAGTCATTTGCCCAGATGCTGTGGTGAACTGGAATGTTTCTGACAATGCCAGTGAATAAAAGAAAACAAATAGTGGAGCGTGGGTAGATCCAAAATTCTCTGTGATAGTATCACATTACCTTCACTCCACATGCAGCCCAATTCCAGACTTAAACACTTTAGTTATCCCGTTTTATCCTAATCCAGCAGGGCATTTAAGTGTATGCTTAAGTCAAATTGTTGTCAGTCTGATTTAAGTAGTACTTAAACCAAGCACATTCTTAAATGCTTATATAGCTATTGAAACATGTGTTTAATGTTCAATGCATACTGATATGTTTTGCTGGATAGGAACTCTAAAAATGGAAAGGGACTAAAGCTATTTTAATTCACTGTACCACAGCTTATTTTTGCAGATATGTTTACGGCTGTTAGAATGGGATGAGTTTAGTTCAGACTGAGTTTAATAAGATTGTTCTCATCTAACAGCCTTTTCAAGTTCAGAAACATTTAAAGGAAGGAAATTCTATTGCTGTGGTGAATTTTGGAAGATGTGGTAAACCGCAGTCACTGTAGGTGAAAGAATAGAAAAAAAAAACACAATCAACTTCAAAAGAGTATGATTTTTAGGATAGTTTTCTCTTGGATAGTCAGCAAAGTTCCAAAGAACCTCACACAAAGGGATAGCTCAGGAAATTCACTTGTACCTTCAGCTGTAAATGAAGGTTTTCATCAGGAAGATATGAAATAAACAAATTTCAATCCTATTTTGACTGGAAAAGTTCATTGATACCTGTATTACTCATTTCCATATATGCTTTCATAAAACAGAATCATAGAATGGCCTGGCTTGGAAGGAAACTTAAAAATCATCTAGTTCTAGCCCCACTGTTGTGGGCAGTGGGGTTAGACACCTTTCACTAGACCAAGTTCCTCAGACCCCCACCCAAATTGGCCTTGAACGCTTCTAGGGATGGGGCCTCCATGGCTTTTCTGGGCAACCTGTTCCCACTCTTCAGCACCCTCAGAGTAAACAATTTCTTCCTGACAACTAATTTAAACCTGATCTTTCACAGCTGTGCATACACACAAAAAATTGCTTACAAATCTGTACTATTCACTTTGGACCCTGTGAAAATAACTTCTCAAAGTTTACTCTAGCGTGGTTACCTAAAAAGTTGCATTTTGAATACTTTCCTTTTTTTCTTTTTTTCAGAAACTGTCTTCCAATACTGTGGTCCTCCTAGAATTTCTTGGTTTTCCCTAAGGCTTTATCTCAGGATTATAATTAAGTTCAGTAAATAAGATAAACAAAAATAATTCCCAAACCTTGGCTTTAGAACAATATATTTCTTGTAAAGTCTAAAAAGATAAAAGGCTATTGAATAATTTCAGCTTCAGAGAAGAAGTGGGAGTCTGACAGATTTAGATTAACTTAGTGGAAGCAGTTGGCATACTTAGTGGTAAAGACCTCATCCAGAGGAAAAAAAGCCTGGGCTAAAAAAAATGTCATGCATTTCAGCTAGGAGAAGTCTAAAGTGAGAACACTGCCATTTACCAGTGCTGCTTGGGAACCAATTGAAGAGCATTCTTGTGCAAAGGACCTCAGTGGGCAATGGGTGCCAAATTAAAAATGAAGCAGCAGGGAGACTTTCCATGACTGAAATATACCTCATGTCATTTATCATCTGGAAAAAAAAAACCAGCTATGCAGTTCGTTTGTAGACATTTTTTCCTAAGTACCTAACTGAATTCTACACCAATTTGGAATCAGTATTATCATTCAGAACTATACGGAGTATTAACTAAGATTTAATAGAGCAGCCTGATATACCACAAAAACTAATACAGAGTTGTAATACAATGAAGTTGTTTGTTTTCTATATGCACTGTATATAATATCAGATCTGATGCAACTCAACATTTTCATCCATGATCTAGAAGAAATATGAAACCAAAGCAAATTTGCAAGATGACACTAACATAACTTAAGTGGCAAGTGAATAGTGAGGATGTGTCATACAGTTCTCCTGATTGCTTGCTAGTTTAGGTCCTTTTGAATATTAGACTTCTTTCTGCAGTTTAAAGCAAATGTATATACCGAGAAACAAGTTATCCATTCCACAACTAGAAAAAATTGAGGTTTATCTTGGTATCAGTGACTTTGAAATGAAGAATATCTTAATAATAGATAAAGAAAAAGTGTGAACCCTGAATATATTTTTAGGGAACCACAGATAAGATATAAATTAGTATATAGCAATGGAAGCGAGAATACAAGGTGGTTTCACTCAGCATGAGACATTGTGAAGTCATTAGTAAATTTTTTTTCTAAAATGTAGGTGCCTAGAGTTTCCAAAGGGAAAGTAAATGCTACAATAAAATTGTGGCATTTATTAAAGAATTGGATAATACTTCAATGAGATACTCCAAGCTCTTAATTGTTTGATTATAGTTGTTAAGCACCAAAGTGCAGACAAATATGAATACAATAAAAAGGTGCTGGTTTTAAGCAGTGAATGCACCTAGGATTACCCCGTCGATGTGAACATTTTTATTGTTTTGGGAAGATAATGGAACATTGGAAAGAGGATTGTAAACATGGTCAAGTGACATGAAACACCCTGTATCATTCTAATTGTTCTTTAGCCTTGTATGTTGTACAAGTAGAGCATCTCTATTTAGATAATATAGGCCTGTGATGGACTTAGAGACACCCTAGAGAATATGTTTAAGATTCCTGGAAAGAATCTTAAAAAAAAAAAAAGCACTGTGGTAAACTGTGCTTGAGTGAATCCCTGATTTGGAGGCAAAACCAGCAGGTTTAATGATTCTCTAGCACTGACTGAGATCCACAGTGCCAGTGTCCCTGCTTGCATTCCTCTGCCCATGTGGGGATCCCTCATCTGGCGAGGTAATGAAAATAAAATTACTCTTCATCTGTGGTTTTGTGGCTGTTTCTGTGTCCTGCCTGTGCCAGTTCACACAATTGCCTCTCCAAAACATATTTTTTTGGTGCTGTGAATGTAATAGAGAAAGTGCTTTACAGTGTCCAACTTTTTACAGTGTTCTTCTCTCTAGCCATTTTCTCATCAGGAAAGAGTTCTTTAATCTAGGGGATAAAGAAATAGAAACGATGTCTAGAAGCTGGAGACAGACAAATTCAAAAGGTTGGAAAAAACCCGTCTTTAACAGCTAGATGGACCCGATCAATAGTAAAAGAAAAAAAGTCGAGAGATTCAGAGTCCCATTTCTCATTTCTCCAGTTCAAAACTGGGTGTATGTCAGAAACTGTGCTTTAGTCAAAGGCATCTAATTCTTTATTAAGCACCAATAACTGAACTACTGAAGGGTGACTTGGTGAAAATAAATTATTTTTGACACCCAAAGGTTCAGAATGAATTATTTTATAGTCATGTTATTTTATTTATAATATAGATATTATTTTATATTCATAGCCAGCATTGAGCAGTGGGAATCGATTATTTCAGCTGCCATTTTCTACCTTCTGCTATCCCACCACATCTCTGCAACTGAGTTAACTTTCCATATTCTGCTCATCAGTCACCAGTGTTCCTCAAGAACTCTTATAAATAGTAGAGACCTTCTAACCATGTTTTTCATAACAGATTCCTAAATTCCTCAGAACAAAAAGCATCAACATTTGTGGACAGTGACAATATTCTAAAAACTAACTATACAAAATCCTCTTATTAAAAACTGAAAAAAAATTTCTCCGTACTTGTCATATTCTTGCAGTGAGAGTGAACAATGAAGAAATATGTGTAGTCTCAACAAAAAATCCATACTGTCCTGCAGTATTTAATGTTCATGTTGTAATTACCTTTACCAGCTTTTACATTTCCAGTTGCCATTTTACAGCCCCCAACATTTTTGTATTGTCATTTTTTTGCACACTCACATGTGGTCACATTTTCTCTGGGGTTTGATGGCCCTGGGCAAGCCCACACTGTGTTCAGTACCAAAATAGCTCTAACTTAGGTTAGAGAGATTCCTTGCCAAGACTTTATGAGCTCACATTTGTTTATCCTTTAACTTTTTAAAGGAGCGAAATAGCTCACAGTTGTCATACCCTCACAACAATATGGCTGACCTATTGTCTGATACTAGACAACATATTTTTAGATAAAGTGTGCTTATCATATCAATGTAATAATTAAAATTTCCATTGTCCTGTAAGAAACAACTGCAAAATAAATCTATAACAATAATATCGGGAAGAATGGCTTTTACATTTTAGCTTCAAAGAGGAATTACAAACGAAAATTCCAAGAGATTAATCTTAAACCTGCATGTGGTATCTGGGCATTTATGTTGGAATCATACCCAATAGAGTTTGACGCTTGAATGTCAGTGACACTGTGACTTAATATATAAGGAAATGTCTTCACTGCTTTCTTTTATAATGTAAAGTATCACAGAAATCTTTTAAAGGTTTATTTCCCTGATTCTACTCTGTGCTATGGACTTTTGAAGTGGAAAGCATTTTGTCTATTTTTGTTTAGAAACCTTGAAAACTCATTTGGGTTTGGATCATAAAACTATCATAATTAAGTGGCGAAAACCCTTTTATTTAGTAGTTGTTTAAGGCTTTGTAAAATAGGTACTAGTGGTAGCAATGCATTTTTCAGTATTAACAATTTGAAATCTCATACTTGGAGATGCTCTGAATTTCCATTGTTTCGCAGTTGAACCTACAGTTCTTCCATGGGTAAAATTAAGTCCTGGATAGTGCTTCGACAAGCATGATAAATCACTTAGTTTATCATGACTGAGGTACAATATCACTTTTTTTACTAAATATACATGCTACAAGAATTATTTTTTTTACACTGTTCCTTCTATAATGATATCTCTAAATCGTCAGTGTATCTTTATATGTTCTTTTCCATACAGTTGGAGTTCTTCATTCTCCCTTCAGTTTATTTTTCCTGTGCTGTGTAGAAGAGCACAGATATCAATGGATGTGTGTGATCATATTCCTGTAGTCACAGCAAAAGATTAGATATTATTTTCTTAGTGATGATATGGAAAGATGAACACTTGAGTTCTGGAGTAAAATACTTCCATTATAAAAATAAGATGTTTGAGTAAATGCCTAATACATCGTCTAGCAACGTGAAATGGAATATGACAAGTAATTTGACTTGCTTTGTTTATTTATTTCGACTGGGGCCTAAGAGCGCTTCTTGATTTGAAAGGTTTCATTACACCAATGTGAGAGCTATACAGCTGCTTTTGTGGCACTAATGTACTTTCTCCTGCAGCTTCAGAAATAAGGTTATAGAGTTATAGAATCATAAAATGGTTTGGGTTGAAAGGGTCATCTAGTTCCAATTCCCCTGCCATGGGCAGGGGCACCTTCCACTGGACTAGATTGGTCAAAGCCCCATCCAATCTGTCCTTGAACACATCAAGGGATGGGGAGTCCACCCAGTTCTCTGGGTAACCTGTTCCAGTGTCCCACCACCCTCACAGGAAATAATTTCTTCCTAATATCTAATCTAAACCCACTCTCTTTCAGTTTGAAGACATTCTCCCTTGTCCTGTTACTATATGCCCTTGTCAGAAGTTACTCTCCAGATCTCTTGTAGGCTCCCATTTGGTACTGAAAGGCTGCTGTAAGGTTTCTCCAGAGGCTTCTCTTCTCCAGGATGAATAACCCCAACTCTTTCAGTCTGTCTCATAGGAGATGTGAGCCAGCCCTCTGATCATTTTCCTGGCCAACCTTAGACTTACTCCAACCATTCCACATTCTTCTTATGTTGGGGATCCCAGAGCTGGACACAGTACCCCACGTGAGGTGTCACGAGGGTGTAGTAGAAGGGGAGAATCACCTCCCTTGACCTCATGGCCATGTTTCCTTTGATGTAGCCAAGGACATGGTTGGCTTTCTGGGCTGCAAGCGCACATTGCTGGTCCATGTTGAGTTTCTTATTAACCAACACCTCCAAGTCCTTCTCCTTAAGGCTGCTCTCAATCTATTTTCTTCCCAGCCTACATTTGTTCAGCTACATCTCCTAATCAGCAACATGCCATGTCTAAATTTTATACCTGCCTGAAACATTCACACATCACTAGAAATGATTACCAACAGGCTTTTAACCTGGAGTCATGCTTCTGAAGTCTTCAGTTTTGCACTGGCTGGATTTCCTTCAGTGTTTGGTGCTAGCAGATCTATCTATTTGTTTCATAAAGCTATATAAGGTCTACTGTGATTAATATGTGGTCACACACTGCTTTGAAATTGATTTTGAGTTTGGGCCTTTAATTGCTGATTTGCTGTGTTTGCCTATTTAATAAAGAAATAAGTGTGGAAAGCAATCATGTTTTTAATTTTTCCATCTTGAAAATTGTTCTTTTGCTCACTATGAAGCTTCTTCCTCACACTCCTGCAGCTGTGAAGCTTTAAAACTAATTAATGTCCAGTAAATTAGAATGTTTGCGCATTTCAACACCTCCTGCAGCTAGAAAATTGGGTCTTTCCATTAAAATGTCATTTAATTATTTTTTTTTTCTGTACAAACTGCCACTCTGCAAGTGGTTGTTTTCCCAGTGAGACATGGCAGAAGGACTGTCATCTTGAATGACACTTGGAATTTGGAATTTAGATGTTTTTTAATAAGGGATCCCAACTATATAATGTCCTTTAGCTTTCTGCAGTTTTCAGATTGAGGCTTGAGCTCTCTATACTCCTGAGACCTTGTACATATGTTTTGTTTTAAGCAGCTGGAACTACTCAGAGTGCATCAAGTTAAATAAATACACAGTTCTTTTCAGGATACAATCCTTGAGAGGATTCCTGACATAACCTTGAAGCTTGATTGCTTTCCACGCTGCAGAGCACCAGTGGGATTTGCCCACTTTCTAAACATTCCACACAGACTTTTCCTACTGATGCTTACTCCTTGGCTTTCTTTGATGAAGTATGCTGTTGAGTTCAGACAGGGAGAGAGATTTCAAGGTAACATGGCTGGAAAGTCTTGAGACCACTTGCCATCTGCTACACTGGTAGTGATAGCTTTGAAATAATAACAAAAGCTTTTAGGAGTGTCATAGAGCCACTGACTCAGGATCCCAGTCCACGGGCATCTCCCACTTTCAAAATGATTTTTTAATAAAAACCCACAAATCTAGTTGTAAACACACACAAAGACACACAGAAGTATTAGGAGTTCTGTTAGAGGTAAAAGCAAAACCTTCTAGCAGATCTGGAAAGAATTTTTTTAGCTATGCAAAACTTTACCAAGAAAACTATGAATCTTGAGTCTCAATGTTTTTATTTGAAAATGGTAAAATTTTGATAAAGCAATTATCTTTACCCTTTTTAGAGACAGGTCCACATCACTTAAAAATAGTTCAAAAGAAAAAAAGATCCATTTTTTAATCATTTAACTTTAAAATGGTGTTATGCTATAGATCTAAAGATCCCACACCTGAAGATGGCTCCTATATGAGTAAATATCACCCTAAAATATATAGTTCTGAGATTTTTAATTTAAAAAAAAAGGGGAAAATTACTTGCAAAAGTAGGTGTTAGCCTAACTAAATCACATTCTTAAGAAATAGGATATGCCAGCATTATGACTATAGCCTATGCAAATCTTATTCATTCCCATGACATTAATTATAGAATCATGTGGTTTTTGGTTGTTTTTTTTCCCTCTCCACAGGAAAGAGTCATATCTGCATAGGACAAAGTTTCAGGGGCATTTCTGGCTAGTTCAACAAGCATCTATTAAGAAGAAAAACATACCTTATCTCACCCTGCGGAAGTGTTCCGAAGATTGATTTTTTTTAATATGTAGAAAGTATTAAAATGTTATAACAGCATTACCTGAGGAAAAGCCTTAAAGAAATTAATTGTGTTGCCTTTGACTCGCGATTTGAATGATATGTGCAAGATGTATAAACCCTCTCACTGAATAATGTTGCTAAGCAGAAATACTGAATCTCTGTTAACAAACTGAATGTTGCATCACATGTTGAATGATCAAGTAATTACAGGCTGTTTAATGATAGAGAAATGTAAGGGAGTGGAAGCAATCCTGGGCAGGCAGCCCTAATTATGGCATTTCCTAATATCTGGGCACTTGATTTTGCAACCTTAAAATTCATTCCACTGATATGTCTTTTTTTAAGTAATGTGTATGGGTATAGAACTTAAACCATACAGGCTTGCATCAGGATTCAAACTTAGTGACATATTCGTGATGTACTTTATAATATTATTAGAAATAAAAACTGATTAATATCAGAAAAAAAAAAGATTACCTAGAAAATTCATTTTATCAAAGAGGTCAGAATTTTATCAAATAACACACATACTGTTGGTCAGATAAGAAGATCTGTCTCTAGATGAAAATTAATAAATGTCCTTAATGCAGAACATAAAATATCTTTCCCAGCATTTTCTGGAATTACCTTCTCACTTTTAACAGTAGGTAAGTAAGGAATTACTTTTAGTTTGGTCTTTCAGCAGAGTTCATCCACTCCTCATGCATCACTATTGCTTGTGGCAGCGCTGGCTTGATAGAACTTAGGAAAAAAAAAAAAAAGCACGGTCAGAGTCTGCTTTCTCATGACCTCGTTTTTGCAAAAATCTATTTCTTAATAGCTCAAAAACCTGGTTTTCTTTTCTTTACAAAGGTGGAAATTTCAAATTCCAAGCTGTAGCACCCACTTGAGTGCAGCATGATCCATCTGCCAATCCATCAATACAATTACATACCTCTATAACCCAGGAATTTATACAGCCATGATGGAACATCTACAGGCAAACAGCATGTATTCCCCTTAGTGCTAAAGGTCTGAATGAAGCACAGACAAGCATGTGAAATTAAGGAATGGCATCTGTAAGGAAAAGCTGAAGGGGTGGAGAGACAGGTTAGGTATCATTGAAGATGTCTGTTCTGTTAAGAGGCACCCTTCCCTCCCAATCTTTGAGAACAATACATCTCAACTCAAGTCAAAATAAGAGTGTGTTTCTCCACTATGTGCAAGCTGTCCTCCATTTTAATCCCAGACTCTAGCAAGGCAAGTCTGTTGATGCCAATAGGAGAAAAAAAATCATACACCTGAAAAATTCCCATATCTTAATGGGAACCCTTGCAGTTTTGGTTCCAGTCATTCATACAGGAAAACCTGAGTCATGAGCTCAAGATCATGTCCTGGCACAACAGTAAGGTTCAAATATAACAGATGAGTCAGAAAGACTGTGCTTCCCTACTGCTGCTTCCTTTTCACTCTGCTTAACGCAACTTTATCCCAAGGATGTGCTCAGAATGTATGCTCTTCACAATGCCTACGTGAATATGTAAAGACAGAATTGAGGTTCTTTGGGAAAAGTGAAGCGGATTTATTAGAGTTAGGGTGCAGCATCGGTGACTGACTTAGGGCACACTAGAGAGGTCTGATTTGGCAGAGAGGAAATAGATTCTGAAGAACAAATACGTTGACTGATTCCTTAGGAATGGTTTGCTACAGTTGCTAGAGGAGATACAATGTTTTCATGTGTATTAAATATACATGCTGACATAAAATGTTTTAAATTGGTGCTTTTGATGGTTAATGTCTGAAATACACATGCATAACAGTCTGGTTTAAATCACCTCACACTAATGAGAGAGAAAATATTCCATCATTCATAGCAAGAGTTAATTTTCAGTGTTATAGAAGTCTGTAATTAGAAGTATCTCAAATTCTTTGATTACCAATACAGAGCCAATACCAATAAAGCCTTCCATGTGTTACCAGAGTAGGAATTCAGAAAATCATCCACCATTCATACACTGTGGTAAGATCCAAGGTGCATCCACTTTGTGTCACCTCCACCTCTCTGGATGCTTTGTCGAATTCAGACTTTAAGCCCATTTCTTAGTGCTTGTTTCACTAATATGTTCATAAATTGTCTTGATGGATCACTGGTTTCCTTAGGGCTACTAGGAGTGTTGATGTAAATGATTTGTAAAACAGCAATTAGTTGCAGTTCAAAAAGGAAGATGAAGGGGGAGAAAGGATCCTTGAAACTTCATATGGAAACTAGGATGGCAGGGTCTACCACCAAGAGAAGTTTGGCCATGACTTGCCCTTTGGTCATGTGGGGAAGGTGTGACTGGAAGCTCATAAATGCAGTTATTTAAATGCATAGAAGAAGCTCTACTTTCCCTAAATCTAGTGATCTGTGAGGGATTGTTCTGTCATTCATGAATTTGCAATAAAGGCAGACATTCTGTTTTTTAAATCTCACTCCATGTCCTGGGGTATTCTGGATCTCCAAGACCAGTCAGTGGTGTTGACTGATATTTGAGCTTCTTTTTAATGGGATTAAGTGAGCATTTGATGTGGAACTCACTTTGTTATCTTAACAAAGACCTTAGTTTGGTATTTTTCCTATACCCTCTGCCCTCCTACCATTCTCTTAAATCACTATATGTCCATGATGAACAACAGAATTTGTGGAATTGCTAAAAAGACTTAAAGCACATGGCTTGAAATAATTTTTTTGTTCATATGCTTGCTTATATAGAGAGAAAAAGGGGACCTAACAGTTCTTCTTATGTTTTTATGAATTCTTACCAATTTTTGCCTTAATCACATTGTTCACATAACTCACATCATTCTCAGTACTACATAATTTTTGCAGATAACTTTTCAGAATAAAAATCTCTGAAAATATCTAAGGATCATACTTACTATTTTGATGTAATCGAAATTCATTAATTCACCAGAAAAGTATTCATTTGTTTTTATAACACTACAATGATCACTTTAGCAAAGCAACAATCATGTTTCTGTATGAAAGCGTGTGTTTGAGTGTATGCTTGTGTGCACTTGCAGCTGCAAATTACTAAGAAATTCTAAATTTTTACATCTTGTCTATCCCATGGTGCTTTTTCTTCCTCAGGCTGCGGTAATTCCTTTCTCTTATTCATATGTACTGCTATGAGCAATATCAAACAAAATAAGATATTAGTGTGATGCATCTTTTCCTGGTTTAAGAAATAAAGGAGATAATGGAACCTGAAATATCAAATATGGTTTGGTCTATCAATAGTAGATATATTCCATTACTGTAATACTTATGGACCTCAAGATCTTTTCTCTTGCATATAGCATAAAGAGTGGAACATTGTTTAACTTTATGGGAATACTATTATTACTACTTTACAGTTAAAAAGAACTGAAAGATAGGAAAAATATCTAGCTTAAGAGAAATGTTTTCTGGAGCCAGAAGATTCACAAAAACTTCTCTCCTATATATCCTCAATACCAACCCTTGCTTGAGGATGAAGTAATTGAGAGTAGGTCTCTCAAGAAGCATTTGGGGTTACTGGTGATTTAAAAGTTGGACACGAACAAGTAATGTGTGCCCACAGACAAGAAAGCCAATTGTATCCTGGGCTGTGTCAAAAGCAGCTTGACCAGCAGGTAGGTAGAGGAAGATGATTCTGTGCCTCTACTCCTCTCTGGTGAGACCCCATCAGGAGTACTGAATCCAGCTCTGGGGTCTACAGTACAGGAAGAACATGAACCTTCTGGAGTGGGTCCAGAGGAGGGCCAGGAAGACTATGAGAGGGCTGGAGCACTTCTCTTATGAAGTCAGGCAAAAGAGTTGGGGTTGTTCAGCCTGGAGACGAGAAAGCACTGAGGAGATATTACAGAAGCCTTCCAGTTCTTAAAGGGGGCTTAAAAGAACAATAGAGAGAAACTTTTTATTTGGGCCTGTTGTGATATTGTGTTACGAAGGGTAACAATTTTAAACTAAAAGAGGGTAGATATAAGGAAGACATTCAGACATTCTCAGCTTACTTGTTAGTGCTTCATCCCATCAGATAACCGCATCTGATAAATGTATCTCCTTACAGTGCTATGGGTGTAATTTAGATACCCGCTTCTAGTCTGTAGCCTGTGTTTGCCTGATGAGCCTACTGAAGGTGTATTTGAAGACAGAGAGGGAACAATAATATTTACACTTTATACATAAAGCCACATGCCCAGCGCTTAAATACCACTCAGTAACTCTATTTTAGGGACTGATCTTTCTGAAGTCAATAGAATTGACAATTACTTTTTTTGGACTGTGGAGATTTGAATTATGTCAAGAGAAAGGACCAGCTGGCTCAGAAAGTCTGATTCCTGCCTCAGAGTCAACATAGAAAGTTTTTTGAACTGTTTTATCCCTATATAGACAAAACATATTCTTTTGTTGCAAAACTGTATGCCAGGGAATGAGTGCCTTCATGTGGCGCTACTGTAAAAAACGCAATAGTACTTGACAAATATTACAGGGTAGTACTTGTATAGACAGGGAGACAAAAAAATCATCCCAGGAAAATGAAAGGAGCAGTCCCTGAGGATGAACTAAAGCACTTTTGCAGGGGGTTGTAAAAATCTTACAGCCTAAAGCTTGAAAAGCACAGAGGGTTCCCAAGCCCTCTGAATGTCAAAGCTCTCCTTCTGTTCTGTGTTGTAGTTGTTTGTAGCAATTAAAAATAAGAATAACAGATCAAAAAAAAAACATGTGGACCAATACTGATTGCTAATCTACATAGTTATATTTCCACCAGGCTAATCCTGATATGCCTTGCTGCTATAAAAATGCAACTGACAGTTTATTATCCCTGTTACAGAACATCCTTCATTATTTATAGAGATTGTGTTTGTAAAGACAAATGACTTCTTTCCAGAAGCAATAAGAAAGTGATAACACTTTTTGTTAACAACCAATTTCTTTCTTACCCCTTAAGCTTGGTGCTTGCTTGTCTAATCATGGGGTTTCATAGTCAGTTCAACAGACTGCACCACTGTATTTATTAGCTGTCATAAGATAAGAATTTTTTTGGTCTACTTTCATTTTCCACCCTAATGATGGTAGTGGTAAAGTATTTCTTGAAATTAATGAATTCAGTTATGTGTTTTGGGTGTAAGTTTTTAAGCACATACATAAATACTTATGTTAGTATATAGACTATTTTAATGGAATATATCATCTTCTGACAGATCACAATGATCATACTTCTTCAAAAACCAGTGAATGGGACTAATCCTTAAACTGTTATTTTAATTAGACAAACAGTAGACAGTGC
Organism: Empidonax traillii; assembly: GCF_003031625.1. Lineage (NCBI taxonomy): Eukaryota > Metazoa > Chordata > Aves > Passeriformes > Tyrannidae > Empidonax > Empidonax traillii. The sequence goes on from NW_020956051.1 coordinate 521,200, forward strand.
AGTTCTTTGATGTATATTACACAAGTATTATTCATAAAATAAGGTATTATTTCTTAATGACTGCATAACTTAGGCATTAATGCTATGAAGCTAATTTTCAAGCTTTCAAGCGCTCATTCTCTGATAATGTTTTCTATTTATGAGACTCACAGAGGAGCTTCTGCACAGTATTCCAGTAATCTCCATAAAAATGGCAGCAAATTTATTAGTCTAGTGGGGAACGAAGAAAAAAAATCATTCAAGGAATCCAAGAATATGCTGAGCAGAATTAACAGTGAGAAACATATTTCCATTCTAGGGGAAGGCAAGTGGAAGCTGAAAGAAAGAATTTTAAACAAACAGGGACCTGGATGTTGTCTAAGGTTTACTTCAACTTGTGTCTTTAAAGTAAAATGCACATTTCTAGCTAAGGAGTCTAGTTTGTGCTTTGAGCCACTAAGAAGTACATGACCCATTGCATTATTCAGTGATAGCACAGTAAATATTAATTTGCACAACGGCTACATTTTTTGGCAAAGCATCAGTAGAGCAGAGCAAGTTGAATCTTACAGTAATTATGAAACATAGCAAGTCTATGGTGATGAAATGTGAATGTTCCAGTGGATTTAAGAAAAAAGTTAATGCACAATATACAAGAAAGACAGTCCTGACAGCCATGCTTGACAGTAAATCTAATGAATGGGAATTGGATCATAAGGCTGGATATGGTTTTAGTTTTGTTACACCTTTGCTGTGTACATGATAAGGAAGAGAACAGGAAAATTACGTTTTATTCTGTTTTGATTGATTGCAGAATTTGGGATAAATAACTGCATCTCTAGCTGTCTTCTGTTGTATCAGTATAAAAAATACTGTTGGGTTAGACATGAAGATAATGACCATAAGTCTAATAACTAGTTTTCTGCTTGTTGATTAGCAGCTGTTCTGTTTGAAGGAATGTACTTAGAAATCAGTTCTCCTCCTAGCCTAGCTAGGTGTTGATGGACCCTCCCAACCTTCATTTTAAATGCTGTCCTAGTTATAGAAATGGACTGAGCAGTGGTATTACCTTGTTTCATGCTTTGGCATTTTCAAACCATTCTGCATAATTCAAAGTAGACTCCAAATAACTTTGCTGAAGAATGATCTGCAGTTAATCAACAGTGCTGTATTTCAGACATTCTGAGCTACTGTACACCATGATATCAAATCAAACAGACTATTTTACAGGAATTTATGCTGCTCAGTAGTGCTGAAGCTAGCATTAATTGAAACTGGTATGTTTATGTTATTCAGTTATGGCCTGGTCCCAAAACCAGAAATAATACATTAGTACTGTGTAATCCTAAGCATATAAGGTGAGACTTGGCCTGAAAAAAGAATTTAGCTGTTGCCATTCAGACGCTATTATCTCTACAGCATTTTACTGGGGATGGTGAATACGTCAGATTGAGCTAGTAGGTGTACAAGGTCCGTAGAGCACATGGTACTGGGAGATGTATGTGGTTCCCATCTTCCCTCATCGTACAGGTACTATTGCTATTCCTACGAGTACAAGAGGTCAAAGCAAAGTCAACTTGTACAACATTCCTTGCATTTACATTTTCCATTTTCAAGAGTTTAAGGTTATCCTCTTTTTCTACTCTAGGGTAAAAAGCTGCCTTTAACAATGCTCCATGTCCTCTTTTTTTCTTGTTTGTCTCTTATGAGCTCCTGTAGGTGGAATCAAAGTTCCACAACTGTGACATGTAAGTAACGCCATATAAATAGGTGTTAATATAATAAATGTTTGAAATATTGAACCAGGTCAGTGTATTTTTTTAAGCTACGGGAGCTTGTCTAAAAATATTGAACCCTTTTTTCCTATGGGATGTTCAACTTCTAATTGGGAAAAAATGGAAATTAAGATTCAATGCATAAGCAACATTCTTTCTGACAATAGAGAGCCAACAAGAGGTGCTGTGTGTTTTGTATAATACATTATAGTGAAAAGACTATTTATAGTGAAAAGATTATTATAGTGAAAAGACAAGAAATTGTTGTATGACTCTCAGCCTTGAATTTCGTTTGTACTGAAGAGTTTAACCATCTACTTCTGAACAAATGGGGAAATAAAACCAAATTTAAGAAAAGCAAACTAGTAAAAACAAACAAACCCCCAAAACAGACAAACAAACAAACCCTGACAAACAACAACAACCAAAAAAAGCCCCAAACCAAACAAAAGAACAATAATCCCACCAAAACTGCTTGGGCATTAAAGTGAATTAAAGCACAGCAGACTCCCAAAGCTGCTATTTTGCCAAATTTTCTAAACAAGAAAACACAAAAGATTTTCAGAAATTAAGGCATTAAAATAACGGATTGGGACTTGAAAAATGCGGAGGAGGCAATTCAATTACTGAAGCTGGGAAACTATTAAGCAAGTATGTCAATCTTATTCCAAGAGAAAATAGGGGACTCCTTGAAAATTTGAATAGCATCCTCTGGGGCTTAATTGCAAATCATCTCACCTAGAATGCAATGAAGGTTTATATTGGAAATGTTCCTAATATTGACTCACTTGGACTATTCACTTAAGATGTCTGGAACATTGCACAGTAAGTTCCAACATTTAAAAGTTATGACTTGCGGCTATTTTAAAACCAGTCTTGTTAAGATCTCATTTTCCTTTTTATACTTGACATAACTGGAGGCAAAAATGTAATTGAATCTTATATATCTTTGTGGGGGGGAGGGAGGGTGTGTGAGTTGGGGGTTAAATAAAGGTTGAGCTGTACCAGCTTCACTTCTGCAAGAAAATGTGGGTTTTTCTAATGAGTGTTCAGCATGGTTTAGTGAGAATTTTCCATTCCTACCCACTTAATACAGCACTTTGTGGCCAGAAGAAACACACTGTGGTGGAAAAAAAGATAATTTGCTGAAAAAACTACAAGAGATATTATAAACAAAAGCTGCTCTCCCTCTCCAAGCTGCTCATCTATCCCATGATATAGATAAGCAAAGCCTTTCCTTGCTCTAACATTCCAAAACAATTTGTGAATCTCAGTTCAACAGAAACGTACATGCTGAAGTGTGACAGTTATCTCTACTTTTTATATTTTCAGGGCTCCCTATAATTTTTATGTGTCACACCTATAGTACAGATAAAAAGTTAAGATCCTCATTTGGGTCTTATGTAAGTTTTTCTCATTACCAAACACAGCTTTATTTTCTCCTTCTTTGCCCTATAATGTCTTGTTTAGACATTTTGAAAAATAACCACTTAGCATGCTGTTGACTGCACTTGGGGCTGCTAAGGTATCCTCTGCAAAGCCTATGATCAGGATATAAAATTACAGTCATGATTTTAGACATGCTTTTGACTCATTTCTATTGCTTTTGACTCAGTTCTATCTAAAAATGTTAGGGCTGATTTAGTATGGACAGAGATCATTGCTGTCCAGCAAATTTGTTTTAATTTTTCAAACTACCCCTGTTCAGACAAAGTTTTTAAACTGTGATTTAAAAAGCCTGTGATGTAAAGAAATAATACTTTCTTTATTTTCATTCTCTTCTTCTTAGAACAAGTTTCTCAGATAGCCAGTTGTGTCCTGCTGAATTTCACTACATCCATGGCAGAACGCAGACTGGAGCTGTTCTTGTAATTCTAAGGTGGTTTGTGTTTTCTGCATTTGTCCCTGGAATACAGTAAGTTCTAACTTAGTAGAGAGGTGTAGAATGTCAGGAGTTACTTGCTTTGTTTTGGGAAATGTCTTGAATTATTGATCTAGAAGCTGTCTTGCTCAATTGTGTTGGTTGCTGCCTTCATTCCCCAATAATTCATAGCACTGCATTCAGGATTATTAATGGAATGGAGATGCAACTCTACATAATGGAGAGAAAATTTAACCTAAAATTTATAAAATGAACAATACTTGAATAACAACCTAATATTTTTTAGAAATGATAAATCACTTTTAAGAATTTAGATAACTGAGTAAAACAAATATTAGCTAAGGAGCTAATATTCAGGTTTTTTACAAATAGCTACTTTGCAAACAAAATACCCTTATATCTGATATGCTATTTACACTGACACATTCAAAAATGTGACGTTTGTAGGATGTTGGAAAGAATTTGAGATTACTGGTTTTCTTCCTCTTGTTTCATAAACATGTTCTCTCTCACACCTTCTGCTCAGAGGCAGACTTAACTTCTTGAACCCTTTCCAAATATTCTTCTTTCTGTTCTCTGTTTTTCTACATCCATCCGGTCATAAATCCTAAACTACTGTCATTCTTGGAAGCTTCTCTATCACCTTTTACAGAAACCTCTAGAATTTTTAAACTGTTGTTCTTTTTTATAAGCAGAGGGTAGGAACAAAAGAAACAAAATCTGTGTAATGTCTCCTACTGACTGATGCTTTTGTCCATTTGACTTTTACGATAAAATTATTAACCACTGGACATATACTACTAGTTAAGGGTATAAAGCTGTGCAGTTATTTTACCATACTCACCAAACTGTGAAAATATGGTTTAGAGTAAATACTTTCACAAAAAAACCTGCTGAGAAATTAGAGCAGAATTAAAAACTAAGTTCAATTCTCCTTCTCTTAGCCGGTATGTACTGTAAATGCTAGGCATAGAGCTGGCTGGTTTCTCTTTTTATCTCCAGCTCCAGTCTTTCATCCCTGACCCAAATGGGAGTGATCTATTAAAACATGAGAGCCCTGTGAAGCACAGTTGGAATGGTACTTGTACTGAAGATGTGGACAAGAAGGATTGCTAAATCCGTATTTCTCAGGGTTAAAAGCCATTATATAATTATTTTTTTCTCCACCAATACAAAAAAAATATCTATGACACACTCAGAAGAAAGGAATCAAGAAGACAAGTGTTTAATTACAGTGCTTTGTTTCTTTTACAGCTGTGTCCCATTAGCTCAGAAGAAGAAGGTATCTCATTGCAAGCTTTGACCCTCCTAACCATATATTTTTGACCAAACTGAAATATACCTTTTGACCAAACTGAAATATACCTTTCATCACTTCTATCCCCTGTAATTGAATCAATTACAGGGGATAGAAGTGATGAAAGGTATATTTTTCCCAACAGACATGTTTGAATTAACATTGCTGCCATACAATACTTTTCTATTTTACTGGTTGCTAGTTGCCAGATATTTATTTAAGAATCTTAAGGGTGAGAATCATCTTATTTAAAAAAAAAAAATTTAAAAATTGGTCTGGTTTGCTAGGGAAAGCAGAGAGTGGAAAAGTTTTTGTACGGCAGAGTGATTGTTTTTATGCACATTTTAAAGGGATGATATATACAAGTCAGTAATGCTAGCTTATATTTAATAGAATTTTAATGTATATTTCACATAGAATTCACAAGTAAAAAATAATGTAAAAAATTAGCTGTTTAGGCTGATTTTTCAAAATCCTGTTAGGCACAGAGTATGTGCATGCTTGTAAAAATCTTGGCACGAAGGCATTTTGGATATGCCAGCAGTTCTGAATTTATGGGCTAGTTATATTCAGCTTGGGGAGTTTTCTGAGAGCATTCCATAGTGCTACAATACCCAGATTAGGGTCCTTTGTCTTCTGAGCCGTTGGAATATGTGATTAAGGTGTAGTTTTTCCTGGGGTTTTTTGTCTTTTTCGTTTTTCCATTTTTGCTGTGTGATTATATTGTAAAGGGTGTAGTGGCAAAAAAAAATTGACTACAAGTATTCTAGACGGAAAAAGGAGAATGTATCCTCAGGCCTTTTGATCTCTTCTCCCTATGAAAATATATACTAGAAATACCACTGTTTTAGTCTGGTTTGTTGGTTTATTTTGTTGTAGGGAGGTTGGCCATTCAATGAGTGAGAACCAGGGAGAAGGTGGATCACAGGTAACATCCACCTAAATGTAGCATGTGGCATATAAGCCAAAAGTCCTGAGACTCAGCCAAGATCTTCTGAATTCAGAACTGAGTATACTGTGATGCATGTGGTGGTTAAATAATGACCTCTTATCTGTCTGTGAAATACAAAGTATTAACGTTACTTTTGGTGACTTTCCATAATCCACTGGAAAACATAAATAAAGTTATTTGATTTTAAAGGCTTGTTCCAGGAGGCACATGTTTACAAGTCAGAAGATCAGGCTGGATTTCACAACCTCATTCTTCCAATCTTTTTTTCCCTCACTATTATTGCAGAAGGCACACTGTTCCTGCCTTGACTTTTTATTTAGACCTTTTACTTTCTTTGACAGGCCTTCTGTTGAGAGTTTGTTTCATTAGCTTTTAGGCCTCCAGCCACCATACACTGTCGTGGTCCTTTGGGGCACGTTGATCTTTATTCCAGCACTGTCTGACTCACTTGAAGGCTTATCACCAGCATTTCTTTGAAAGGTTGTCTCTAGTTTAATATCTGAAGGTTAGACAACACACAATAGACCCTTTAATCTCACAGTGGAGTCCTAAACCAATATTATCAGTATTCTGCTCTTATATTTTTAGGATTTAATTATCTTAGATGTGTAGGAGACAAACTTTAAAACAGTCACTAAATGTGATTTGTTGACTGTTCTTTAAATTTTTATCTGTATTTTAATAATACGCTCGAGTATTCTCAAAATTACCAAGGTCATAATGGAATCTTCATTTTCATATCACTACCCATCTGATCTGACACACAGAGATACTTTTCATTGGATTTTTGAGAGTATAATTTGGTTTAAGTTTTTTTCAAGTACCGAACACAAAACACCTCTTTCTCCATTAAGGAGTCAGCAGTAATGGAATATGTGTTTTGGTTTTTAAATGATTCTGCTATAAAAACAAAGAGCCACATGGGAAATCCTGAGAGAGTCACCTTGTATAATCCACTTAACTAACTTGGAATTAAAAAAAAAAAACAAGCCTGTTTTTCTTTTTAAACAAGCCTTCAGTTTATTTAATTTGGAGAAAAATACTGAGCAGCTCAGGCACTATGTCATTACTCTCATGACACAGTTTGCTCAATGAACTGATTAGCAAGGGAAAGGAGCAGAGATGGAAAGGTGGAGAACAAGGATGGGGAGATTATTTTTTGCAGACTTACTCTTATGTCAGGAAGATGTTTCAGTGTTTGGGCCAGTTTAGTTCTCATGGAACAGTGAAAAGTGTAAGACCTACTCACTTGATAGTATCTTCTGTGCTACTTTTTGACAAGTTCCATTTTTAAAGGACTTGAAAGAAAATACGATTACCCATTTTCATTTTAGAAGAATGAATGCACTCTTCTGCTGACACTGTGTTATAATCCATGGATTCCTGACTAATGAATGAGATATCTCTCCGTCTTCCTCCTAATCACATATCTCCCAGATGTGCAGAGCATTGGTAGGAATCCGTACACAACAATGTAATAAACCAATTCATTTAGGTTCCTTGGCTGATACATACGTAAATCAGTCTCCTTGTTAATGTGAACTGCTCTCACTCTTTGAATACATATTTATTGAGGCCAGAAATTAACATAACCTTTCTTAATTCTTTTAAAATCACCAACCAACAATTCATTCCTTAGTTCAATGTCCCCTGCAGTCTGTCTCTGGTTCTGTTTGGTTTTTCAGGTCAAAGATATTTCAAAATTAACACTATGTTTTGAGGCAAGTAAATAAAGTTTGCAGTTGATTGTCTTGTCTCAATCCATATCCTCATTTGCTGCTTCTTCATTTATCTCCCCTTCTCTCTTCCAAGTTAATTTCTAACTCGAGAGCGCTTTTTGTAATTTCTAGTTTCTACAAATTTGATGTCAGTTTATTGCCTTTTGTTTTCATGTTACTATGAGAACTTAAGTAATTCTTCTCCTTCCCTAATGTTTCTACATAAACATATGGATCTCATGTCTGTTTCTACACTTGGTTTTCTATTTGCTAAGACTAAACAAGCCAATCTTTCCCATTGTCCTGGGGAAAAATAGTCACTGTTCCTTTGTACATATAATATTGTTTTTCTGAACCTCTTCAGTCTTGAGTTCAATATTCTTGAGCACAACTGACCAGAAAATATCTCAGCAATAATTTCAAATATTTTTCATATCCATGCTAGTCACCTCTTCATCAAACTGTGGAGAAACAAGATTTGAATCAAGTTTATTAATTGTTATATATGTATGAGCATACCTAACATGGATTGTATGTTTTGTACTTCAAAACTAACATAGAAGAAGAGGTGTGGACCAGTGACTATCACGAGGAAGCAGTACTGTCTAATTTTAACAGTACCTGTCTGAAATAGTAAAGATGCTGATCTTTTCCTGCTGACAGTAGCACTGCACAAGCTAATAAGGAATTGGAATAAGGAAAAATCTGATGCAGGCTCATCACTACCTGATGCAAAAATCTGCTTTTATCCCCCAAAGATAGGCTTCGTAATGTCAGTAGTTACTCTTGCACTGTAATGCTAAAAAGGGAGCCCATAAGAGACAACTTTGAAATAAGATCCTTTACTCCATTGTTGTGAGCTACTGGAATACCTGCCCTGACTATAAAACACTTTGCAAAGCCTTAGAACTTTAAAAACTTCCTCTCCTAATGTTAACAGAAACTGTTTTGACACAATGAATAAACTGTTCTACTTAGCGTATCCTTATCCTAATGGGAAAGCAATCCTTTAATACTGGGAAAGTCCAGGCTTTGAAATTGCTTTGATGCAGGTGACTGTCACACAGATGAGCTTGCTGGGTTGGAGGAGGGCAGGGGGTGGAAGAGTTAATCCAGCATGCTTTCCAATTTTCCAGTAATCATTTGTAACAGAGTTTGTCACAATCCTCTACTGCCAACAGTGATGCCTTTCTATGCCTAAGCCTGGTATTTACATAATGTCCCACAAGTTGTTAAGAAATCTCATAATACTTGAGAGTGATATTTCATAGAATCAATCAAACAAAGAAACAACAAAATCCAGTCACTTGATTTATTAGACCTAGTTGTATTTGTTTTAATGATTACCACTCCCAGAAAGAACATGGAAACAGATAACATTTTCTCACTAAGGTGTGGGATAAACATTATGTAAAATTTGGGCTTCCTTGTTAATTACCTTCCCCTATACCCAGAGGTAAGGAAAAGACTCTCCAGAATAAATTCTATTCTATTCTATTCTATTCTATTCTATTCTATTCTATTCTATTCTATTCTATTCTATTCTATTCTATTCTATTCTATTCTATTCTATTCTATTCTATTCTATTCTATTCCATTCCATTCCATTCCATTCCATTCTATTCTATTCCATCCTGTCCTATTCTATTCTATTCCATCCTGTCCTATTCTGTTCTGTTCCACTTCATTCTGTTCTAACTCATACACTTAAGACACATATTTTAGGAGGTATAAGGTGCCCTTGAGAGATATCACTGTCTCATAATCTCAAGATTACAAAAAGGTAGGCAGGCAACTATAGTAGGCTTGATATTTCAACTTAAACATTTCACATCAAGATAAATACATTCCATGCTATTTATTCAAACTGAGGAATGTATATTTTTAGTTCTTATTCTCAACTACTTCTGGTTTTTAATTTTATTTTACAAGAATATTTTATAGCAAGAAGAGTAAATTAAAAAATGAAGGAAGACAAAATTTTGTGCCTGTGAATTCAGTCTTAGATCCTTTATGTGGAATTTCAAACAAACAAACAAAAAGTTAGGAAGTGCATGCTTTTGTTATAGTGAGTTTGACCCTTTGTTCAGACTTCAGGAACTTAAGGGAAAACGTTTAAAATTTTTTTGCCCATGACAAAATCAAACCAGTTGTGAATAATTACTTACTGCATAATTACTTATAGTAAAGAATATTATAACGTCTGAGAAAAAACAACCAAAGAACATCATCATCTTGTTGTCTTCTGAGCTCTCATTACACTACATAAAGCATTCTTAATTAGACATAATCAGTACTGAGAATCCCTCAAGAAAGATTTGCTAACAAATTGTTTATGCTTTATATCTGCCTTTCTTAGGTAAACCAGTTATTTATTTTAATTTAGAATTAATTACTTTCCTCATGTTCTGAGTCCAATTCCTCTTCAGAGAAGTTTTTCTTCTGTGCTTGTAAACAAAAGTCATCTTTCTGATTCTACCTCTGTCACTGATTAATGACAGAGGTAGGTCACTAATAGCAGGTCTGCTTTGCCCAAAACAATAAAAACTAGTAATAACAAGTCAGTATTATTTATTTTATAGTATATTTTAAAATAATGAAATTTGAAAATTAGGCCTCAGGTGGTGGGAAAATCATGGCTCTGTAAACAAAAGGCAGTTCTGGAAACCTGACCTCCTGAGTTCTAATCTACTGAAGTCACTGGTTATAAACCACCAGGGTGTCCCAGGCATGGTGATTAAAAGGCACTGCATAGAAAATAAACTGTAAACAGGTAAAACAGAAAGAAAAGTGTGGAAGCCACTGTTTCCTGAAGGCAGGAGTTTTGGGGCTTAGTCCAGAGGAGCCAAGAGAGATAAGCTTAGCTACTTTGGCCCATGGCATCCAGAGGAAAGGATATTTGCCTGTTTTTGCTTTCACTCAAGGAGGCACAGTGAAAGAGAAGTGACAGCATCATATTGGAAGGCTGAAGAGCAGCACAGAGGAATTCCAGCTGCTCCAGCCAGTAAGTTGGCTTTGCCAAGGACCCGACTTAAATGTCTCTGGGCAAACATACGCAGCATGGGGAATAACTGAGAGGATCTAGAAACGTGCACACGCCTGCAGGGTTATCACCTTATTGGCATCATGGAGATGTGGTGGGATGGCTGCTATGACAGGAGGACTAGGATGAAAGGGTACAGACTCTTTAGGAAGGATAGTCAGGGGAGGAAATGAGATGGTGAAGCCCTCTATGTCAGTGATCAGCTGGAGTGCATGGAGCTCCACCTAGAGATGGATAAGGAGACAACTGAGGGCCTATGTGTCAGTGTTAAAGGGAGGGACAGGCACAGGTGACATTATAGTAGGGGTCTGTTACAGGCTGCCCGACCAAGAAGACTGAACAGATGAGATCACCTACAGACAGATAGGAGCAGACTTCAACCACCCCAGTATGTGTTAGACAATATAGCAGAGCATTAGCAAACCAGGAGGTTTCAGAAATATGTTGATGATAGTTTCCTTCTGCAAGTGATAGAGGAGCTAGTGAGGAGAGGTGCTATTTTGGACCTTTTTTCACCAACAAGGAACAGCTGGTGGGGAATGTGAATCCCAAGGGCAGCCTGAGCTGTAGGGACCATGAAATGATGGAGTTTGAGATCCTTGAGGCAGCGAGGAGGATGCACAGCAAGCTTACTGCTCTGGACTTCAGAAAAGCAGACTTTGATCTGTTGAAGAGTACCATGTGATAAATCCCTGGAGAGAAGAGGCACCCAAGAAAATTAGTAAATGTTCAAGGATCACCTTCTTCAATCTCAACAGCAATGCATCCCAACAATAAGGAAGTCAGGCAAAACCACCACAAGGCTTATATGGATGAAAAAGGACCACCTGAACAAACTGACAAACACAAAAATGAAGCACATGTAGGGTGTAAGCAAGGACTCATAGCCTGGGAGGAATTCAGAGAAATTATCCAAGCAGCTAGGGATGAGTTTGCAAAAGCTAAAGCCTGATAGCATTAAATCTGGCCAGGGATGTCAAGAGCAACATGAAAAGCTTTTAAAGGTATGGTGATCATAAAACAAAGACTCATGAAAATGTGTCCCACTCTCCCCAACTGAAAAAAAAATGAAAAACCTGGTTACCTGGGATATGGAGAAGATTGAAATACTCAACAACTTTTTTGCCTCAATCTCTTTTTCCTCAGCCCCACAAGTGCTCCAGCCACATCACCCAAGTCACAGAAAGCAATGTCAGGGACTAGGAGAATGGAGAACTGACTGCTGTAGGAGAAGATCAGGTTTGAGAGCACTTAGGAATCCAAAGGTGCACAAGTCCATAGGACTTGATTAGGTGCATCTGCTGGTCATAAGGGAACTGGCAGATGAAGTGGCTATGCTACTAACAGTGCTATTTGAGAAATCATGGGAGTCCAGTGAAGTTCCACTTACTGGAAAAGGCAAACATGATCCTCATTTCATAAAAAGGGAAAAGGGGAAGACTCCAGTAATTACTGGCCAGTGAGCCTCACTATGGAGCCCAGCAAGATCAGGGAGTAAATCATCCTGGAAATTATGCTAAGGTACTTAAAAAATAAGAATATGTTGCTTACGTTGAACATGACTTTACTGAGAGCAAATCATGCCAGACTTTTTTATTGGCCATCTACATTTTACAGCACTGGTTGATAAGAACAACTGATGTTATCTACCTGGATTTGTGCAAAACATTTGACACTGTCCCGCATGACATTCTTGTCTCTAAACTGAAGAGACATGGATTTAACAGATGGACAACTCAGTGGATGTGGAATTGGCTGGATGGTCACACTCAGAGTTGCGATTAACAATTTGATGTTCAGGTAGAGACCAATGACAAGTGGTGTTCCTGAGGCTGTGGTGCAGTCAACACTCTGTAGTGTCGGCACTCTGATGTTCTCCAGAGACATCTGGAGATGACAAGCTTGAGCGATGGGTCTGTGTGAACCTTATGAACAAGGCTCAGTGTAAGGTGTGTTGCACCTGGGTTGGAGCAATCCTAAGCACAAGAACAGGCTGAGCAGAGAATAGATTGAGAGCAGCCTTGAGCAGAAAGATGGGGAGTGTTGGTAGAGATGAAACTCAGCACAAGATGGCATTGTGCATATGCAGACCAAAAAGCCAACCATGTCCTGGGCTGCATCAAAAGAAGCATGAAAATAATTTCAATGGAGGTGGTTCTCCCCTCTGCTCTACTCTCCTCTCACAACACCTCACTTGGGGGCCCCGGTATAATAAGGTTGTGGAATTGTTGGAGTGAGTCCAGAGGAGGGACAGGAAGATGATCAAAGGGCTGGCTCACTTCTCCTGTGAAGACGGACTGAAAGACTTGGAGTTATTCAGCCTGGAGAAGAGAAGGTTTCAGGAAGACCTTACAGCAGCCTTTCAGTACCAAAAGGGAGCCTACAAGAGAGACAGAGAGGGACTTCTGATAACAGTATGTAGCAATAGGACAAGAAGGAATGTCTCTAAACTGAGAGTAGGTTTAGATTAGATACTAGGAAGAAAATCTTTCCTGTGAGGGTGGTGGGACGCTGAAACAGGTTATGCAGAGAAGTTGTGGATGCTCCATCTCTGGAAGTGTTCAAGGCCAGGTCTCTGAGCAGCCTGGTCTAGTGGAAGGTGTCCCTGTCCATGGCAGGGGGATTGGAACTGGATGATCTTTAAAGTCCCTTGCAATCGGAACCATTTTATGCTTCTATGATTCTGACAGACCATCAAGTCCAATCTACTGTTGTTGCACAAAAACAAAAAAGACACTTCTTCTGCTTTTTATGGTTTTGCTAATTCTATTATCTTATTTTCTGGTACCTGCCTGCCTCAAATACATGATCTACCTAATAAAAGTTTCTGTTTATTTTTCTCACCTTGTCTCCCCTTCTTTGATGTCTTATAATCACCCTACCTTTTCCTTCATGAGCAGCTCTTCTTAATTCTCCTCTACCTGAGCTTTGCTATCCTCTTCTCCTGCTATTTCTTATTTAATCCTTCATCATCTTTATATACTTGAGCCTCCCTCTTCCATTGATTCCAACTCCATTAATTTCTCATGAATGACTTTTATTTATGACAAATTTTCACCTCCCACTCAGACTTTAATTCCTATTTCCTCTTGTACTTAGATCATAAAAATATTAAATGTGAAGCAAAAAGTGTTTTCTGAAAGTTGTAATTCCTGACCAGAAAAATCAGCCTAAATATATTCCATTACCATTGAATATATAGAATTATTGTAATTCTATTTCTTCTTGAATGTTCATTATATGTAGGCAATACCAAAATCCATTTCTCCCAAAATTAGTTTACCACGACCTTTGATAGTCAAAGGGTTTTTTTTTCTTTATTGATTAGAAAAAAAAAAAAAAAAAAAAAGTTGTCATGCTTCTGTACCTTTTTTCAAGAAGTTTGCAAAACAGGTTGCAGTAGGTTACATATCTTCAAGACACTAGGACATAAGCTTCCTTTCAGTTATTGTAGTCTTTAAAGAAACAATTTCTGCCAGAATAAAGCTTTGTGGAACAGTAATAACAAGATACAAAGTGCTGAACTAAGGCCACTGAGGAGTAAATTCATATAATTTTACTTTAACTACCTTAAAAGTTGAGCATATAGTTCAAGTGCATCACTGGGACTCCTGGTATTCCAAAATATGAAAGCTCACTGTTTCTCCTTGGATGCAGCTTACCTGCCTGAGGAATCTCTGTATGGGGAGAAGTGCCCACAAGAGGTACAGTTCCCTTGCAGGTAACTGGGTAGTTTTAATAAATAGCAAAAATTAGATGAGATAATAACACTGTTGCTCTCACAAGACCCATATCCTCCTTACCAGGCCTTTTAAAATATATCTTACAACTAGGGGAGAAACATCTTCACTTTTTTTTTTCTTCCAAATCTAAGTTCCCAGAAATTCTATGGTAAGTTGACTTAAAATATATCAAAATTGAATCTGTTAAATGGTGAGGGATTCTTATCAACTTAGATATCTGGTTATCATTTTGGGATGTCATCTGTACTTCCAGGATATTGTTCATGAAGCTGATCCTATGAAACTACTTTCTACAAAATTCAACCCACATTCATCAAGTCTGACAAAAAATAACCCTGTATTCTGTTTACAATTGCTTCAGGAAACTATGCTCCTCAGAGAAAATGCGGGCAATTTTCAAAGTGTTGCAAATTGGATTTCCAAAAGCAACAAGATAAATGAAGTGGTAAAATCCCAAGAACATAAAGACAAATATTCCCTTTTTTCCTTGTAATATATCTGTACACTCATAGGCTTTACCGAAAATAAAATATTTAATGTCTGCTTCTCTTTCATATAAAGTTTGATATTGTTGATATGTAGCTCTATGTCCCTACTTTTTCTCCCGAATTGACTGATTTTGTTGGACTGTATTCAAATAGTTGTTCTAAGAAGATACTGTAGTAAATTTACATCTGATTTTTCCCAGCACTTGGAAAATATAAATTTGGTTCCAAGGAAGATATGTTAAAAAAAAATCCACCAATTAATTTTTAAGGCTATTACTTTATTTAGTTTAAAGTTCACTGATTTAGCAACAATGCTTATTTCTTGAGAGTACATTAAAATAAAAAAAACCCATAATTCCCTTAGCATGCAATATAATATTTAAGTAGATAATATTTCTCTTTAGTCAGTTTTTTATTTCATCACTATTTTTAAACATTTTACTGTAATTTCTGCCTGAAAGACAAAAGCCCATCAACTTGGTATTTCTTCACTGCAAACATGTTCCAAAATGGTCATGAAAAGTATATGAAAATGATGAAAATTCCTTCTTCCTCTTTGGCTATTTTAATATGTGAGTCAACATGAATGAAAGCTTGACTTTTTTTCTTGCTTTGCAACACTTTTTTTCTTTTACTACTTTTTTTTTTTTTTTGGATCAGAAGTCACCTAACTGACTTCCCATTCTGTGACCTTATATACAGTAGAAATTACTATAATTAAGCTATCTATAGCAGATGTTAGGTAGCTTGCTTTGGAGGTCCAACATACAAGAGATCTATTAGTCTATCCAGAAGACCTCTGTAACCTCTCACCAACTTTAGAGGTACAAACCTTTTCCATATTAGGAAATCTACATGTTCTTTGTGACAGATTGAGTAATTTTTTCCCTTCCATTTTTGTACAGCAAAGTGATAATCATGCTCTCTAGGGCTTTTTTTCTACACAGAAAAATCACTATCGGTTTTTATACAAATGACGCAATAATGGTGTGGAATCATTTAATGTTAATGCAAGGCAAGTTGCATTATTCTGGAAGGATTAGAGCAAAATCCAAATAACAATCAATAAGTTCATGGAAACTGGTTTTTGAAACCTGTGGAAAAGAATATATCATTAGATCTATTCTCAGCACCCATCATGATAAACTGAGCAGGACATTTACATGCTGTTGTAGTATTAAGAAAAGGTAATTTTTTGGTACATTTTTTAGCACAAATGTTCTGCTTTTCATCTTTAAGGTGTTCTAAAGTAGAGGACTACTTGTCTGCTGCCATTGTTAAGACCCGCATGGCTGTATTTCCAACACGTTATAGTCAGACTGGAGTGCCAGCCATCTGCATTAATTGGGCTTCCAGTAGATAAGTCACCTGAAAACAAGATTTCAGTGTTAGCCCATGAGCTTTAGCCTTGTTGTGAGGATGAAGTCCGTTCCTGTAGATGCACTAGTTGCATGACGTGAGGGAGCAGATGCCAAACTTTCCCAATCTGCTCCTTGCTGCCTGAGCACAAAAGTGTGACATCCTCTGAGCTATTGCTCTGCCCACTAGGCAGAAGTTCATGGACACAATAGCACTTCAGCCTGGCAGTGATTCTGTGTGGCCATGCTGTATGTCTGTTTGCCTTTCAGGATCAGAAAAGCTGTCCCATCCACCAGACTCCAGTGATGACCCAAAATCCACACCTAAACTGGATATTCTAAAATTTTGCATTAAAGCCTTGAACTTCAATGCATTCCAAGAAATCAGTTTTGAACATCATTCCTCGTTGTCCCCAGAACCAGGTGGTAAACTGTACTAAAATCTTACACTGTTACTCCTCATGGAGCTTTCTCTTTATCCCATACAACAGTCCATTCCGAGACAGGTGTATATAGTCTAGCTTGCAAAAATTGTAACTTTACATTTTCTCCACAATAAAAAAAATTATTTTATTTGCCTCTAATTCTTCCCATATAAGATCCGAAGCTGTGAATGTTCTACAAATTTAAATGATATCTAGGACCAGGAAGCACTTGAATTTTATTCACATTTCCTACTTTCATTTCAATATATCATAATCATATTAGGAATCACAAAGAATAAGCTGCTCTGTTCTGTAGTTAACCTGTTTTTTTAAATCGTTGCTCCTTGCAAAGTTAAAGTCCCACTTGGAGTTCAGGAAATAGAAATATTTTGAGGGGGACAGGGTTATTCTGAGGAAGAAATTAATATTACATTTAAATGACGGTGTTCATATGTTTCAGCTATCAGAAATAATGCATCTATGATTTCTTCTGTGACTTCCCATTTCCCATATCTATCTTATGTCAGGATGCTTTTTTCACTGTTTGAATTGTACTTTATTTTCAGTACCCATAGTTCCTGGAGATCTATCCAAATAATGTGATTGCTGATGCAAAGGGAATGTGATGGAATTGCCCCGCCTACAATGTTTTTTCGTAGTGGTGTTACCTTAATGGTGACAGATTCTTGGGCTTAATATATCATTAATTTAACTTGCTTTCTTCATCAAAATTCTAAGACACAGAAGGCTCTAAAGAGAAAATGATCTTGGCAAAGCAAAATAAATGTTATCACAACTTGTTTTACCTGCAGGCATGTAGGCACTACAACTTTTATATTTCTTGAAACATTTATTTAAGGTACAAAATGTGAGTTCTTATTTTTTCCCCCAAATGTGAATGAAGATATTCTAGGAGGTTTGCTTTAATAAAAGTAATGGGTGATAAGCTGCTGTCCTCAGATATGACCTCCAATCAAGCCCTGTACACTGAGTACAGGTGAATTGACATAATTCTTAGAACAGCATTTTTCAGTAAATTGTCCTGTCAAATAGGAAAATTTTATTCAAGTCTGCAAAAACGATAAGCCTGACCCTTCAGCTCTACTATGAAAGGTCATTTTGACTAGTATAGGCAGAATTGGAAAGTGCCTAAAGTCCTTTGGCTTTTTACAGCCTGATTTTTTGGAAACGTAAAGCATGTAGAGATTCTACTGAACTCAATGGAAGCAGCAGGCATCACTGATTCTTGACAATCAGACCATACATTTTCTCACTTCATTCTCTCTTCTCCTTTCCCTCCCCGCTCTTTTCTTGTCATGAAAAGGTGATGGACATTTGGACAAAGAACTTTCATTCCTGACCCAGTAAATATAACAATTTTCATGTCAAGGTGGTATGCTGAGAAAACTGTTAAAGTTTCCTTTCAATTCATCAGAACTGAATTGTTTCAAACAACATACCAAATGCATCAGAATTCCCTTACAGCATCAAGCACAGTCAGCTGGCAGTACAGCTGAAACTATTTAACAGTGCAGATTTCTGTGTGGTTAAATTCATTATAAATTATCCATAAAGTATCCACACTCAGATTTAGCCTGAGAAATTAAGGTCCTCAGCTATGTTCAAAATTGATACAGGATTGTCCTCAAATTACCTTTCTCGGGAAGTAAATATTTCACTGTTCTAATGTTTAACCAAATGTTGTGCAGTCAGAATGAGGGGATGGAAACAAGGGGATAGAAAGAAGAAGAAATCACAGCACTCTTAAACATAAACATTTTTAAACACAGTAGTTTTAAAGTTAATTCCTATTATTTTATATACAAAAGAGCAGCACAAGCTTGGAATAAGTATGCTCAACCAGAATGTTTTTAGCCACAGAAAAATAGTATTTTAACTACTCTGGAACATTCAAAGCATTATATGTCATTACTATATCTATTCATATCTGAAATTTAGGAAAGCTACCCCTCTAAATTGTACATATGTTTTTGTATTCTACAGATACAAACATTTCTATCCAAAAATGACTAAGGTTCATACTTTTCTAACATCATATTTGAAATAGCTTTATCAGTATAACACCGCATATAGCCATAGCAGAGACTTTAAAGTCTGAGCTCAAATGCACTTGCCATTTTAATGAGCCATTCACTTTCTCTGTGCAATGGATTTATGACTTGTATTTATTAGTTTGACACTTACATCTGCCTCACTTTTCACCTCATATTAATTTCATATTTATGATGAGGTCTGTCAGAATATATAAAGTCCTTTAAAAATTGTTTAGAAACCAACGGTTGAGTAAGAAGCCAATGCAACAGAAAAAAATGGCCACATATAGATATTCTAGACATGTGACTAGCCCAGAGCAAAAAGGGATCAGTCCTGTTTACAGTTTGTCCAAAGGAGAACAAGAATAAAGGACAGCAGTGGCAGAGGAAGACAGCCAAGAATAATTCACTGCAGTTGGAGCTGTGATTATACATTTTACTCAGATTCATTTACGACACGTTTAGGAATACTTCCATTTTGTCAAGACTTTTAAATCACCCACAGAATAACTGTTTCAGGCTAAAACTGGGAATGTAAAAGGAGACAGACTCCATTAATGCTTTGGCTTCAGGTGTCATACAGGGGAAGTGGTCAGAGAAAGGCTACCACCAAATTTTTTATGAAGTTTTAACTTCAGTGGGGAGAGGGTTTAGCATGCCTGATGCAATGCCATATGAAGGCATTTCAGTGCTGACAAGCATCAGTGGAAGAGGAGTAGTATACTATTATGTAATACAATAGCTCTACAAAACCTTAATAAACTGGGTTTTTACTTAAAATGAAATGGCAAAATAACCTGAAAATCTATAATCTGTCAAAGATATACAAACTTATTATGATTTTTTATTAAAGAAAATACTTTCAGATCAGTCTTGAGAGCAGATAAAAGTGGAAAGAAGAGCAAATGAGACACAAGACAACGAATCAAAAACTACTTAATTGAACAGAAAGGGAAACATTCAATGTATTGAATATACATTGCTGCAAAAAAAAAAAAATAAGCTTATAAAACTTTGAAGGTGAAAAAATATGGTTTAAAGTATAGGGAGAAGTGAAAAAAAAGAAACCAATCCAGTGAATATTTTCTACCACTTGCAAGATAATCAACCAAGAAATTGTAAAAGAATGACATATATTCAGTTGGAGATGTTTAGGGTATCTTCTCCCAGTTTCCTAGTAAACTACAAGAACTAGGGACTGATGAGGAGGAAAATAAGAGCTTTCTAGCATGGGATAGAAAATTATTGACATCTTGAACACACTATTCCAAGATCTGCTTAAGCAGGGTCAGCTACAGCAGGTTGCCTGGGACTAGATAGAGTTTTTGAATATGTCTACAGATGGAGATTCCATGACATTTTTGGACAACCTATTTCAGTGTTTGACTACCTCCAAAGTAAAAGAGGGTTTTCTTCTGTTTAGATGGAATTAACAATGCTGATATTCAAGATTTTTAATTAGGACAAGTCTTCTTGTGGGATCAGGCTTAATGTCCAAAGAGAAAATGAACTAAGAGCACACATGGTGTTCTATACACAGAAATCTGACTGTGGATAATAGGAATTACTGATAAGATAATTCAGACTGTGCATAATAGGGACAAAACAGCAACACTGTTTTGTAGGATGAAGAAAATGGGAACAATCCCATGCCTGTGTATTTTTGTCTACATCCAAGACTGTTTGGTCATCTACAGTTGAATTTCTTTATCATTTTTGTGCCTCTGTGAAGAATGCACCATTTTCCTCTGTGTTGAGGGAATTCTGTCTCCAGTTCCTTTGAAATGCATGTTATGAAGAAGATGCTACTGCTATTTTAAAGGGCTCGTACAGTTTAGGAAGTAAGGCCAAAAGAGCCTGCATTAGGTCAGAACAAGTCCATCCCATAAGAAGGAACAGGAAAGACGAGAGAGATCAAAAAGTTTGCAGCATCAGACAACCTTCGCAGTATTTTGCAGAGAATTAGGTAAGGTTTGCTGTGTGAGGCAGAGGAAAGCAGAGATAATGCCAGTCTGTTTGGGAGCCTTTCCAATCTCATCATGGAGAAAATTTCTCCCTACCTCAAATCCAGCAATCAACACAGCTTTGTGAGCAAGACACATCAACAAAGTCACCTGAGAGATTTTCCTATACTGTGTAATATCCCATTTTTATAGTTCTGAGGAACATGAGAAATCATTTAGGAAACTATATTAAATATACGACAAAAAAAATCCTTTCCTGAGTCCTCTGATGGATTTAGAAGGAGATCCTGCTGAAGGGAAATTTGACATGTTGACAATTCACTAAGACTATCTCAAGTCTTTTTCATGGTGTCCAAGAAAGGCTGAAGCTGATAATTCTGTGTGACTTTAAAATCATGGGAGCCCACACCATTTCACACATTATTGTACCTCCTTTTTGAGTTTCACAGGTTAAGGATGTAGCTGGCTGCTCCAGTTTTTATACAGTGTATGCATTTGGGCTTGTTTAAGCTGTTGGGGAAGTCTGAACACCAAGAAAGACAGACAGTGTAAATGCACCTGTGCACTAGAGCTGTACAGGGGTAGAAAAAGGAAAAGGTGGACCAATGGGTACTGCTTCACAAAGGATATAAAAAGTTAATTTTTTTCTATTGGTAAAGTAGCCTTCACATAATTAGGTAATATATATCACATAATTTCATTTACTTTTAGGGACTTTTCAGTATAAAGTAGATCCTTATATCAGCCTTCATCCTCTCTGTTCCCCTAAATACCTGGTTTGGTTTTCCACTTATTTTTCCTGTTTGATAATATCTTGTCAAGAGCATGAGTTCTAATGAAATGCATAGAGGCTTATATTTAGAAGCAATTAAGGAAAAAAAAAAAAGAAGGAAACAAGTCCTAAGTGGGACTTTCCAAAATTACTAGCCACTAGCCCCTATGAAAGCCTCCCTGAGGTAGAATTCGTACTTTCAGGTATCCAAATATGGTTTCAAGCTTTAAGCAATGTTGCAGTATATAAAAAAAGCCCGATTTATAAGTGATTTTAATAGAATCTTGCATGTTTTTGTACATCAAGACTTCAGAAAACAATTGTCTAGTTTTAGAAGAGATTCTATTGGTGGTGCTTGGTTTAATGTATTCCTAAAGAAGTATTTATTACAATGGGAAAAGTTCAAATGTAGAGTTGTTCAGACTATTACATTACCATCAACAGCTGTTTTTTCACTGTCTCCAGGGACAGCAGAATTAGACCCAACTAATATATATTCATTTAAAATCCAGATTTGTCACAAGCATTAGGTAATTTCCCATGAAACGTGAAGGATGAGCACCAGAAGCATGATCAGAAAGCTGATGATGGATTC
This sequence comes from Empidonax traillii, assembly GCF_003031625.1. Lineage (NCBI taxonomy): Eukaryota > Metazoa > Chordata > Aves > Passeriformes > Tyrannidae > Empidonax > Empidonax traillii. The sequence continues at coordinate 543,245 of NW_020956051.1, forward strand.
ACATTAAGTTCTGAATTAAAGAACTAGTATGATTTATCTCAGAGTTTTGTAAGCAAGTTCTCTATTTTTCAACAGAACCAAACCATTACAAAAAAATTAAGATTTCAAGTTCTTCTAAAAAAATCGAAAGGAAGGAAATCAGAAATCTACTGAAGATGCCTGTTCTTTCCCCAAAAAGCTCGGGATGGAATTTGCATTTTCTTGGCTTCAAATATAACTGAGGCTGCAGAACAAAATGAAGAAAAGCAAAATGAAAGCACAAAAAAAAAAAAAAAAAAATAGTCAACCCAGCTAACACAAATCGGGAGGCTTGCTGAGTTTCTATTTGCAAGGTACTTTCAGACCCTCTGGTAGAAATCTGTTCTGAATGCTGTGTTCTATCGATACATAGACTATAAAACATATTTGTCAGATGGCGGCAGGTAAAGATTTATGGCTTAAAAGTAATCAGATCACAGAATATTTTGCAAGGGTAAGATTTCAGGAGAAGTTACTGATGATGGAGCACCTTAGACAAGCAACCCATTTTTACATGTTAATTTACATGCTGAAGCATAATATAAATGTTAAAACCCTAGATGGCTTTGGAGCAGGACAAAAATGTTCCTTTGTACTCTTTCCTGTTCCAAGAGCCCCAGTGCTTACACTTTTTTGGAGCTCTAGTGTTTCTTGGGCTTCCATCACTGTCTCTAAATAAAAATTCTAGGGCACAGAGAAGAGGGTAATTCTGGTGACAGCCTAAGAAACTTTGCTGCTTAACTAAAAGCTGCCCAAATCAGCCAATTATAAATTAATTGAAGCTACCATTGATGTTACACTTCCAATTTTTATGAATGTTCTCTCAAAAATTCTCTATTTTCAAATGTGAAAAAACCTCCGCTCTATACCTATGCAAGTTTCCCAAACAATTAATTGGACTGCAGAGTGAATGACTGGTTATGCAGTTTGGTTGAAAGAACATCCTAATTGCCTGCAGATTGGAAGGCTAAAGGTCTGTAGTAACACGTCTGCTAGAGATAAACCATCCTTAAAGAACTGTGCTTTAAATATCTGTGGGTATTTTGAATGAAAGATTCAATGGTCATTTTCATACTAATATAATCACAACATCAGAAGAGAAAAACTGAAAGAATTTCCCTAATTAAATCTGTCAAAAAAGCTGAAGAAATTCTATTTGCATCACTGAAGTAAGAGAATATAATTGTATGTATGAGCAGCTGGTTAAAACTTTCAGATGGCAAATTATGCATAGACATTTAAATGAGTTTTCACGTGGCATGCTGTGATGAAGGGAATGTCTTTCAGCTGGGCTGTAACCAGGATTGCTGGTAAACTTTATCACTGTATTATGATACAAGATTTGGCATTGTATCACTGCATCAGTAATTTGAAAATAGTACTGTTTTTCTTCTACTATGCAACTTCCTTCCTGTGGGCTAAAAGGTTAATTGCTGAAGATCATAGAGATTCCCTGATTCCAAACTTTTATTTCTCTGTTATGCTACTTTATCACTTTACCTCCTAGCAGTATTGCTTTAAAAGTTAGGCATGAGGAATTCAAGATCATTGACATTAAACAGATAGATATTAACTTTTAATCTAGATTCTATGTTTTAAATGTTTCATGTTTACAAAAGAAATAATTTAGTTGAGAGCAAATGTAAACAGTTAAATGTGAATTTTGAAATTTACTGAAGAACTTTTACATTCTACCCAATCTCTCCCCTTCATTCCTTTTTGCTCTCATTTTTATGACTTACATACTTTTCTTCATTTTCTGATTGCTTGCTGACTCAGCTACTGACACATTTTTAATTTAAATGAGAACTGTCACTGACATTAGTGGGAGGTAAGGATGAAAAAAGCCTTCCTTGAACCAGGAGGAATACAGAATGAGACAGAGACAGGATTAGTAATGCTGAAAGTACATGATTATGGAGGTAAGATAAATGTATAGCATGTGCACTCAGATTCAGTGATTCTTTCTGTAAAAGGCTTTAACCTGTAGGTTTATTGTAATAGCCTGGTGGTTTCCACAATGAATGAATAAGCTAGAAGAAATCAGATGCTTGGAGAATATGCAGGCAAAAGTACATATTGAAATATGTGTAACACACACACACATATATATTTTTATACTTATATATAACTTTATATATTTATAGATAGATATATAGATATTATCCCCCCCCCCCCCCCATCTCACTCTTATCTAGACTTCGGCTTGTAATCAGTTTTGGAAACAGCATATTTGCCAAACTGAATGCCTGGTCTGAAATGTGTGGATATGCTTTGATTCATAAGTTTTCTTACAAACACTGGCATATTTTATTCTATTTCATGACAGTGGTCCCCATACTATGTTCCATTCCATGTACCTATAGAAATTATTCACATTCATTTACCAAGCTGATAATATTTGTTAAAATTTCTTCAAAGTTCTGCATCTGTTACTTGTGTTTGGTATTCACTTACTCATGGTTTCCACTATTTTAACTGATACTTTCCTTATGTTTTCCTCATTGCTATCTTTAATTATTAATTCTTCACTATTTTGTTCTTGCCCACTCCATTTATCAAGGCCTTATGAGTTTTTAAATTTGTAACTATTTTTCATTTTTCTTTCTATAAATCCTTCCTGAGAACCAGCCACTGTCACCAATTTTAAAAGACATTACCAGGAAGCATTTTTTATGTATAATGTACCTGACAGAAACATTTTGTTGTTTGTTTGTTTTTGTGGGAGGATTTCCATTTAATTCTGTGACATGTTTACTGTCAGCCATGATTACATTAAAATAACTGGTTTATTCTTATACAATATCACAAGGAAGATTCAATACATATAATTTCAGATCTTTTTATGAACTTGGTTTTAAAAAGTTGCCACTAAAAAAGCACCATTCCAACCACTGAGGCCTTTGAGATCAGTCAGTAAACTGTATTAAAGAGTTTAATTGTCAAGCTGACATCATGTCAGCCACATAGAAGGATTAGGTATGAATTAATAAGGATTAAGTATGAATTAATTTCATTCTGGTTGTACAGACAGCTGTCTAAATTTTGGGGTTGATCTGTCATTGCATGTCAGCATTTTAAAACAGTCAAGTAGTAAATAGTAAAAATGAAAGAAAAAAACATCATTTGTCTTAAACATTGGGGTATATACACATTTTAATAACTACAGAGAAAATAAATTGTAAGCAGCAAAATGTGCTGCAAACCTCAACAGATGAAACTTGGTGCCTTTATTCATTAATCTATCAACTTCCTACTGAGTCAGGACTGTGCTAGCATGCAAGTCCTTCTCATCTTTCTAAATTAATTCCCTTGTGAAGAAAACAGGGGTTTGGGGGATGCACCTGATTAAATATGGTCATATTTTCTCATCTGCCTTGGATTTCAGAGGGCCTTTTTCTGTTGCCAGTAAATAGGCAAATTGCTGCCCATTTTTTCCTATGGGTACAAAATATGCAGTCCATGGACCTTATTATGTCCCATGACACAAAGAGTGGCATGGTCAATGTGAAGATGCTTAACAACCACCAGAGCTCTCTCTTGTTTTCTGTATTGACTGACTGAGTAAATCAGGTGAATTTTAACACACTGTGTATGTTTTGTTTACTTTAGTTTGATTATATGTTTTAATAAGACCTCACTGCTGCAATAATAAAACATTTCCACTGAAAAGAAACCTAGCTAACTTAGCCATGCATTTGGTTTTCCAAAGCTGTTGGAAAGCTGCATTGAGGCAGTTTCAACAGAAGTTGATTGATTCAGCTATCTTTATGAGAAGCATGAATTTACTAAGTAAACAGCCAGACTCACCAGAAACTGATCTACACCTCTACTGCCTTCAAAATGCCCTGTTGGTAAATTAATTTCATTTGGTTTTTTAACTTTGAAAAATACTAAACCTGAAACCAAAATGCAATATAGAGTCTTGCTTCTCTAAGGACTGCCCTGAAAGAATTCAGGTCCTTTCTCCCACCACCACCTTGGAATAATGGAAGTACTGGATGGAAAAAACTTAAGCTTTTAACATGTTTGCAAATCCATTGACTAATCTCACCCCTTCTTAGGACTTTTTCCCCTCTCCTCTGAAAGCGTGTTTGCTTTTATTCTCAGCTTCTATAGTAACTTGTGGTAAGGAGCTGAGCCTAATCACGACTTAGAACTTCCTCATTTAATTAGTTTTGAAATCCCAGATGGACCAGCAGTTTCCCTGTGATTTCATTAGAAAGTTTTGTACAGCTTTTAGTGGTTATATTCATGAGGAGCAGTGGAGGCATTCAAAGGGAGAAAGGAAGCATTTAATGGCCCCACCTGTTTGTGTGTACAAGATCTCATGATTATCCATTTACAACAGCTAAAATGGAAACAGCTGTCTTAGAACAATTTAGAACTTTATCCCCTACTTAACTGCACAAATAAATAAAAATTAATTTCCAAAGCAAATTATCCTGGATATCAGCTAAAGGTATTTAAAAAGTTGGTTACATATGTACTAAGGCCTTTGAGGCATTCACATTAATTCATATGTTTTATCTTAAAAATAATCACATGAGATTTGATGCTAACAAAAGCTACAAGACACATACAGTGCAGGAAGGCATCTCCAGCACAGTTGAGTGAAACTACCTAAATGCAGCTCAGCAATCAGCTTCCCTTGTTACTGCTTTTCTAAGAGTCTGGATAAGAGACTGCCTGTGGTTGATGCCATGGTGCTTGGTAATGTGTCTATGTCTGAGTATCTTTAAAGACATTGTAAAAATATTATTTGAAATGCCTTGGGCTAGTACAGCCTGTCTACAGACCCCAACAACAGCTGTCTCACATGCTTTAAAAGTGCTGTCTCTACTGGTTTCCTCCCAGCATGAAAAGGAAATTACAAACATTAAAAGTCTTTTGATAGATCCAGCCTTTGTACTTTTTTTTGCCTACAGTGCAGTGCATTATGCTTTGAATTTTACTCCCAAAGATTCTGCTGTCTAAAGCAACAGTGGGCATTTGGGGAGAAGTACTTTTCTGAAGACACAGAAGGGATTGACACAGTGACCCATGTCTTTTCTGAGAGTGTCACAGGGCTCTTAAAACCAGCATGGGTAATCCAAATGTTTTAGCAGTAAGAAATCTGCAGCAGCTTTGTTTTCTGAAAAACCATGTGCTGCTCGAATGCTTCAGCAGCACTTCTGTGGCAAGATGGGTGAATTCTCTTACCCCAAGCTATTAAAGAACAGCTGCTTCAAATAAAGATTTGAGGAACTCCCCAATTCTCCATTCCCTCTCTTGTTCCCCACAGAGTGAGAAGGCAAAGAGGATTTATTTGAAGCTGTGCTATGTCTTTAGACTTCTTGAAAAGCCAAGTGAATTCTCTATAGGCACTCTATTTCCATATGAACTAATTATTTTGTCCAACTGACTTTTCTCTCCATACACTTTTTCATTAGTTTCTATTTAATATAGTCACTCAGGTCTCTGTTGTATTTTCAGTACCTCACCTTCGTCTATGATCTTTCTTTCCCATCTGAAAGGGATTCATCTCCCAGGGAGATTCCATGGAGTTTAGAAAGGTTTGAACTCATATATTAGCTCTTGCCTCAGCCATTATGTTTATAGAATGGTCTTCCTGCACATGTTTCTATGAAACTTCTAAAAAAATTAATTATCTTTGTAATTCTGCTCCTTCGTTGAATAAAACTGAAATTAGGTAACAAAAACCTATTAAGGAGGACATGTAGGCAGAGTGAAGCACACATGCACAGAAAGTTTGGAGTTTTAAAGTCATTAAGAATTCATGGAGAAAAAGGGAAAATAATGTCTTCCAGAAAACTGGAGTAGGGTTACTTTTTAAAGAGTTAATGCTGAAGTAATTTGCTTAACAAATAGTAATAATGATAAATCCTTGAAAAAATTAAATGTTGATAGAGTGTCACTTAGATATTTTACGCTTTAAATTTTTTGATGATTTATAGTGACGTGTCTCATTCCCGGCTTTTCAGAATAAACTAGGGATATTCCTAAATTTGTTTAATGCTGCTTTGCTGTACTAAGTTAGTCAGACATTCAAGGTCTAATTCTATATGGGATACTTCATCACACTGCATAGTGATAATTTAAAAGCGAACAACAAAACTTCATCCTTGTTTTGTAAAGCAGCACAAAAATAATATGAAGTATGGTTCAGCTCAAGTAGATAGCATTAAATATGATGTCCCTTAAAAGCCTAAGGGGTTTAAATCATTGTAATAGTGCACATTATTATGGCTTGGGATGCTGTGTGAGAAATGATCAGTCTTTCTCCTGCCTGTAATGCAGAAGACAAATTTCCACAGTGGTGATGTGCTATGAACATTATGAGTCCATAATTCCTCACATTCATTATGGACATTCAGCTTAATTCTTAGCCAGTGTAAGGAGCACAAAGCACACAGAAGTTCTGAAAAGGTTTTCTAGTGGGAGTTATTTATTTGCTCTGCTCTTGTCTAATCCTCCTTTTGACAAGAGGTTACTTTGCAAAATCATCATTATACTAAAATGTGTTGTCATATGTTATTAAGAAAATAATAGCTTGAACTTGTAGACTAGTACAGTAAATAGGAGCCTTTGGCTAACATAAATGCTTGTTTCCTCATTCCAGACAAACCCAAGGTTGCAATATCTCTCCATGTAAGATTTTTTCCCCCATATTTTCTTGGAAAATAACTTTTATCTGTTTTTCTAGTTCGGTTGATTATAATTTGGTATTTCAGTGAATTGACACTAACAGTCATTAAACTAGTTTGTTCAGCCATAATAAAGAGCAGCAACTGCAGGTCTTCATCAGCTACCATATGGCAACTGGACCACAGGAGAGCTGTAATTATTGTTGCAGTGCCAAGTTAATCTCTTTGGCCCAGATAAATAAATAAATAAATAAATAAGCAATTCAGAGTCAGGATAAAAATAATTTCTTATCTGATTCAGGAGAGATTCTTTGACACTAGTTTGTAACTGCATTTACTGGAGGTTGCATGTTGCATGATTGCAAAGTACAGAACTGTCACCAAAAATACACAAGGGCTGAACATGACAATAAGAATTACAGAGAAGAGAGGAGGTGTAGATAGACCTGGCCATTGCCATATCGCACAGCCTGGCACAAGTGTGTCATTTGATATGAAAATGGCAGTCTTTGAAGGGGTCAATAAAAGCCTTGTCAACATTCTGTCGAAGTCTTTTCTAAAGGCCACAACAGAACCAGGTTAAAGAATCTTTTGAAGATATTTGTAGAACACATCTAAATGAAATCACTTTATTATACCAAATAGGAGGTAGAAAAGATATATTATCGGTATTTACTTACTCCTGACTGTTTTTTGAATAAGTGAGACTATCAGAAGTATACTGTGAACAGCTGATTAATTCATTACTCTGTGTTCTCATAGTTGCAGAAGATTGGTTCTTTTGAGAGAAAACTATATTTTCCTGTGATATGACCAACTTCAGAGCATGTACCTTGAAGTCTTTCAAAATATAAGATGTTACCAAATATTTGAAATGAGATCTGAATGGAAATAGAGATCAGCGTGGAATTATACTGTGACATAGATTTCCCTGAAATAAACAACACCTGGGCATTTATCCTACTATCTGGTCTTATTACCTCCAGTGAAAAAGTGTTTTCATGACATATTTACCACGGACTTTCTTAAAAGACCTGGGTTCTCTTATTCTCTGACAAAGCACTGTTGAAGCTGAAAGTACGAATCAAAATTTGGCCTTCAAAAATAATAATATAATGAGGAAAGAAAATTGTCTTAGGTTTGATTGAAAGCTTATTAGCTTCAGGTAAATGTTGCTATAAGCAATTCATAATGGACTGAAAGTCAAGCTGTTTGTATCGTTAAACCTAGACCGAAAATAAATCGCTCAATTCCATACCCAAAGAAAGCAGAGCACTATTATCTCTTATGTATGCATTTATACTCTGCTATTGCAACATAGTAAACAGGATGAATTTTAGAAAATGGAGAAAAGTCTTGTAAATCATCAAAAGCCAGTGATGGGTAGTGAGGGATAGACTTCTTAGAAAGTTAATAGATCTTGAAATCCTACTAATAATTGTTATTTAATGTTGTTTTCTAGCCTTGATGATCAATCAGCACTGTATCTGTATGCAACCATAGTATTGCCCTTTCTGGGCAGAATTTTATTCTCAAATTCTAATTAAGGTGAAAAATGTATTTCTTTTGTATATAAACATACATGTTTGTGACAAAGAAATAAAACTTCAGGAGACAGGTGCAATATAGTGAAGGACAAATCAGCTGTGCAAATTTACGTTGCCTGACTATGCTTTTACATTTAAATCTTGTCTTGAAAATTTGTGTTTCTAATATTAGTTAGCTACAATATTCCCAGTAAAACTTCCATAAAACATTAATGGTATTTGAAGTGGTGGGCTTTTGCTCTGCATGCCTTGTTTGAAATCTGAATCAAACACCCTATCTGTTTGACAGAAAATGTGAAATCAGCATCATAGCTTCTGATCATTATTGATCATGAGCAAAAAACTAAAATAGCTTTGCTATTTCTATGAAATGCTTCAGTTTACTGTGGTTTTACTACACTTCATCAAATTTCTTTTCAATCATTCTCTAATGGTGATTTCCGATTCAAATTGTCTCCAAAAAGCTTCCAACGTTTGTGTTTTTTCAATTGTCTCCAAAAAATGGCCAGCTGTATAATAGGTTACTTACTACCCAGTTAAGGACATCACCATACATGTGGATGTTTTATATCTATTCCACCTACACAGAATTCTTTCTTTCTTTTACACTCTAGTAGATGACTCATGAAACACATAGAATAAATAGTGTATGCAGAACCAAACATGAAAACAGTAAATAAAGCCATTAGATTTAGAGGAAGGTGGGAAACAGGAACAGGGCACAGATAAGTGACCTAAATTACATACAGAGTCTGTGCCTTGCTAACCTTTAAAGTTCCTAACTTTAAAATACAATTTTTACATGTTGTAATTGTAGTCTTAACAGAATTATCTCAGAAGTGTGTAAAACTCCAGCCCCAGGAACTGCTGGCTCACGGGATTGCCTATAAGTTTTTCTTTAATGTATAGATATAGAGTTCTTTATTACCTCAAGATAACATCAAGAGAATAAGCCACAGACTTGTTCCCAAAGAATTCCTTTATTAATTTAGGGGAGTAAATAAGGAGACTTGGCCAAAGTGCAAAAGGATGCCACACAAACTAGACAAAATGTTCCACCACAATACTGACTCAGCATATATTATTACTTCCCAACACTTAAGTCAAAATCCAGTAAACCAACAACACTAAAATAAAGGTCCAGTAAACCAACAACACTTTAGGCAAAATCCAATCAATTCCACAACACTTAGTCAAGACCCAATCCCTCCAGCTCCAAACCACCCTAAGCATCAAGAAAGGAGTAGAGAAAGAGAAGCAGAGGATTCAAGAAGAGAGAAGGACAAAGAGAGAGAGATAGATTATACGTAGCTGCCACCGAAGCCTTGTAGGAGACCAGCTCTCACAAGTTCAAATGTCAGGACTGCAACATGAGGCATGTAGGTTTATCTGCCCTGGTCCCCATGGCCAACTCCTCCAGTGGGATCTCTGACCCACCAGCCACTCTAGGGATTCCAGGCCATGGTGAGGGGCAGCGTTCTCACTATCTCTGCCAATCTGAGCTGGGTGAGGGGCTGTAGGAAGTGTGGTGTGTTATTGTTTTCATGGTCTGTTTGTGGCTGAAAGCTACTCTGGGGCTTCCCATATGGGTTATAGGGACTTCCATGAGAGATACAGTACCACCCCACCTCTGTGAGGTTCAATCCATCCCTCTCCCCTCACAGACACACACACACACACACACACACAGACACACACACTCCCCACAGGTTGATTCTGATGCAATAATAACTGTTCTGATGTCTAACAAGTTGGAGGTGGAATTTGTTTCCCTGTGGAAGACTGCTCTGCAGACCAGAAAGGAATTTGTTCTCTTGGGCTCTGGGTGGAAACTTCAGGTTCTTAACTGGATCAAAGTAAAAGTCATTTGCATCATTAACATTTTACAGTTCATGTTCAAAGCCATGTTGGACTCACCCTACAAACTATTCACAGTTCATACACGCCAAATAATTCACTAATATTGCCAGAACGCAGTGAAAATCTTGCTATTATTGATAGTACACCAATAGTCAGTTTCTAACACAAATCTTATTCCAGAAGAGTATTTTCATCCACTAAGTTATCTACAGATGTTACTGAAACCAATCCTGGGGGAAAAAATCAATAAGGGTAAAATAAGGGTAAAAAAGTCTTGACTGTACCTTGAATGTATGTGTAAATTCAACCTTCATATAGTAATTTTTTTGAAGTTGCACAAAACTTGGCAAGGATCCAAGTTTGCTCCAATAGCTGATAATTTCTTTCTCTGCTTATTACATTTCTGTGTTTACAATCATTTCTCATTCTGCTAATATAATGCCATTTCTTGACAGACCACCAATCATCATTTAATTTTGTCTGCTGAGAAAACTGTGCCAGTCTATTCCTCTTCAATGAAGGAGCCATATATCACAAGGTTTTTTAATCCTGATATACAGTCAGAATTGATTATCCTGTAGTTCTTAACACATACTATAAGAAAATAAGCAGGCTTTTTAAAAAATATTACCCACTACTTTTATTTAATTAATCTTTCCTTATAAAATTGTTCTGGGCAGCTGAACAATATTTCTTTAAATATCATGTGCAGAATTTGAATGGATACAATAAATTCAGATGCAGTTTAAAATGTTGGTAGCCTGCCTCTTGACAAGTTATTTTGCAATACTTATTGTTAAGGAGTGCAATTCAGCCATACTGACTTGCAAAATTCAGTAATTCAGTTCAATTTACGAACTGTTCTATAGAACTGAGAAGGTGCATTGGAGTCATCTGTGTAGAATTTCTGGATACATATTGTATTTCAAAATGAATGTTGTACAAATTAAGGCACCATATATACGTCTTTATGAAAAATACTTTATATTTAGCATGATCATGAATATAGGAGTGTTATTAGAGACTAGGGAAAAAATCTACCATGATGATCCTCACATTAGAATAGGCAATCCCGAGATGTTTTGCAGTCGCCATGATTGGAGATAGTCACAATTTATTTAGATAATGTCCCTGGTATAACATTGAATTTAGTCCTTTTCTGAACTGGTGTTTGGAGAAGACGATCTTTTGAGGCACTTCCCAGGCTGAACTATTCTATGGAACTCTAATTTTTTAATCACCTTGTGATCTGGGAACATATTTTAATTAAATTGCATATCCAGCTGAAATTTGTATTGTTCCGACAGTTTTCAAACAAGGAATTCAGCGTCCCTCTCAGTTTTTCAGAATACATCAGGTTTTAATCAAACCACTCCAAGTCACAAAAGCATATTTCTTGAACCTGTAGATGACCTCTGATATTTGTTGGTTTAATCTTTCAGATTAATTTTTCAGATTATTTAATCTTTCAGAATAAAACTCCATCATAACACTGGTTCTACTTTGAAGATTTTAATCTGAACTCTCAAAGTTTATTGTACAGCATGTACACAGTGCCTTTCAAGAAAGTTTCAGGTTAATTTCTGACTATTAATTTGGTGGAACTCAGAGGTTTTGGTCCTTGCTAGTTACTTCCCAAAACATAAAGGAATGTATATTTTTATTTGTTCTTTGGGACTATTAAAAATACCCTTCTGTGACACGGGTAGGAAATTGTGATCCACAGTTACACTTCTGCCTTAAAGTAATAACTTCATCCTCAGTCTACCTTTAGTCTTTTAGAGAATAATTATAGATTTCTATGGTACTATATTAAAAGAAATGTTTCTACCGCTGTACATTATTTGCTTAAAATATTTACAAACAATTTTTGCTTTTATTTTCTGCAAATATTCTAATAAAAAAGGAATATTAAGCCAATATTGGAGATCATTTGTGGCAGTGATTTTAATTCATAAATACAAATATTCACATCAAAAAACAGATTCTCAATATATATGTTTGGCATTTCGGAAAATTAAACAATTCCTTGAAATAAACTTTATAACAGATTCAAAAATAGTGTCATGAATAACACATGGAAGTCCTTTAGTGAATAATTTTGAGTAATCCTTATGAAAAAATTGCAATGTCATAGAATACAATGAAAAAGGGAAAGATATGAAAATAACATAATAGGGAACTAGTTTATTAATCATTCTCTGGTTTAGATCACATTTGAGTAAATATCCATTGAAATTACTGAGAAATTTCCCTGAATAGATGTCTGGAAAATTCCTGTAGAATGTTGCTGTTGAGAAGTCTTAAATGAGAAGGAATGTGTTAAGGAAGAAAAGATAGAGTTTCTTAAAAAGGATTGAGAAAAAGAGTCCACTGGAAGATGGAGACATCTAGTAATCTTATTTTAATTTCATTTTACATCCAGCAAAAGAATGTGGCGTTTTTATGCATGCCACGGAAAAAAAAAAAAAAATTATCCTTAAATGTTTTTAAATGTCAAAAAGTATTTTAAAAATCATCCTTGAATTTTGACAACAAAGTACAATTGAGGTTGAGAAATAACCATCATTACATTTTCTACAAATTTAGCAAAGGAGTCATGGATAAGCTAAGGGAAAGAAAAGCTTTTTCCCCTGTCAACCAAAACCACCCCAGGATCTACTTCAGGAGCACTCAACACAGAGCTTCCAGGCTTTTACAAGCCTAAGGCTTGTGGGACATATCAGATTCATGGATCAAGCTGACTGTCTAAGTATATTAAATTTTTAATGAAAAAAGGAGGTGGAAGGGGAAAATTACCAAATAAATACATTTACATTACAGATATAATTCCAGTTCGATCCCAGTGGTAGAGGTTTTGTAGATGCATAGGTAACAGGGGAGGTAAAATCATCAACTGAGTGAGTGTGTGTGCATCTTGGAATATACAATGTAAAGCTTATTTATTCTTTGATCTAAATGTTTTAATTTTATTGTTTATAATATACACTGCTGAGATTAATTTGTATAGGAAGCAATACCTGTAAAAGAGCAACAGTAATGCACTTAAGACATTTTCAAGCACTAAATTCATTAATCATAATCCTGTTGGGAGTCTAGGAACATGCATTACTCCTCATGTTTATGTTCTTTTGGTTTTATTTTGATTAGATAGATTACTTGATGTCCTTGCTGTGTCTGGATCTGAACTGATATGAGTCAGCACATGCTAATAAAGGTGAGCTTTCCCATCACAAAAACTCAGAAATGCTTCCAACTCTAAGTGAAGCTTATCTCCACAGATTTAACATGAAAACTTTTCCCATGTATTTTCATAAAGAGTCTTTCAGGCTTTTTATTCAACTTCAGATGTAGAAATCTGTAATAAGAGATGAAAAAAAAATATATATTATTGTAGATGTCACCATCTTAAAACCATAAGGTTTAAGAATATACCTAATTTTTTTTCTATCTGAACATGCAATTATTACCATTTTAACATAAGAAGGCTTTTAAGAAGGTTTTTTGTTTTTGTTTTGCTGTTTTTGGGGTGTTTGGTTTGGTTTTGTTAGGGTTTTTTTAAGGGAGGATCTTAAGGAACTAGTGAAGCATATATTAAATTGGATTTAGATTTTACTGGAGGAATTATAGTGTATATAAATTAAACTTCATTACCCTCTTATCAGGTAGGGACCAAAAGAATAAGATTCATTGTAATTTGTATTTTTTACCTTAAAAGCAAAATCAGTTGAAGAAGTCTACCATGTGATGGTAAACATCATGTGATGTAAACATTTATGTAAACATTATGTAAACATTCATATTAAACCAGTTTAAATAAGTTATAAGATAGTCTGTTTCAGTTCCAGCTTCAAATCAGGGTCAGCCTATTGCTTCTAATACCAGTTTCCTATGTTTCCAAGTATTAACCATAGGGAAAAAAACAAAACAAAACAAAACAAACAAAAAAAAACACAGAAGCATTAGTACTGGGAATATTCTTTTTATCTTTAATTTATATGATGATATTATTTTTCTTATATTTCAACAATGCCAGGAGACATCAGCTTAATATGAGATCTCCATTATGATAAGTACCTCACAAGAAAATTAGGAGACACAATACCTCACTAAAAAAATGTGCATCCTGGGCAACCAAAGAAGGTAAAGTACACAGGAAAAGGAATCCCCTTTGGTATATGACAGACCTTGAGAGATGATACTGAAAGCAGAAATCCTGCAGAAGAAACAAGTCTTGTTCCTGTACAAACTTCTACTGAATTCAGATGTAGATTTTGTTTAACCACACAGGACCTACTGCAGATCAATATGCCACTAGTTTTCCTTGAGTACACAATTTGGCAGTAACACTCTTGTACCTAAAGTCAAGTCTATTATATCTCAGAGCACTGATGTAAAAACAAAACTATTGTTAAGCTCTTCATCACTCTCATGGAAGTTTACCTGTTGATTCCTGGAAAATACCACAAACCCCAAACATTTTTTGATACACCTTTCCTCTACAGTTGACTCTTACCTTGAAAATGAGGACCTATATTATCCTGAGTACTGAGAAGTTTGCAAAGGACACAAGGATTTAGGTATAAAATGATGGCAAATGTAAATAAGGAACCCCTTACCCAGAGACACTGGATTTAACATAGATTTTTTCCTTCAGTGTCTTAGCAATGGCCATTTTCAAGGAGTCTTCTGTTATCTTTTCTAACTTTTGAGAAGGATTTTTTAAGATAAATAATTTTTCATCTGAACTGTACAAGGAGACAGGTATTGTAATGTTGACCTTTTCAGTAACCACTTTAGGTCTAGTCATTATTGTAAGTGTGGTCAGATTCTCAAGTAACTGCCAATGATTAAGTTTCTTTTAATTATTTTACTGTACATTTTTGCTTATCTTTGTTGGAAAACTAAAGAATTTTTTTTTCATTCATGACTTTCAGACTTTTCATTAAAAATTATTTTTCCTTCTCGTTTTCCTTTGTCTCAGAAACTCAAACCAATCTGTAAAATTCTCAGCTGCTCAGACAGACTGCTGCACCTTCCATTTAATCAAGTATTTGCAGTGATTTAGACAAGAATTATGTTTAAAACAGTATTTGAAGTTATTCTTTAGTTATGTAGTCTTTATATGTAACCTAGAATTCTAAATCCAACTCCCTCACCAGATTGAAATGCAGATGGTGTTCATTTTTGTCTTTAGAGGTCTGGTTCAATTTCCTCTTTAATCTTTCTGACATCTCTTCGACTAGCTTTAGGAAAGCTATAGTAAATCCACTGTCTGAAGTTAGGCCCTAATTGTAAAGACACTGCTCCACCTTCTATAGTCAATATATAAATTTTACTTAACTTTACCTTAACTGCTTAATCTACTGCAGACCTGCCAGCTTCCAGGTAAGGATACGGCATACATTACTGTTAAACCAAAAATAAGTGATAGGGACAGGTGAATTAATATGCCTGACTGAAATTCATCTTAAATGCTATGGATTTGAATGTTTTTTTTGAACATCATTAACTTGACATTCCATACACAAAACAACTACGAAAAAGCTCAATCAAAATAAAACCTATTTTGACAGTGTAGAGCAATTTCATTTCAGAGAACTGCAAAATGAGAGAGAGAAAACGCAGGAGAGATGTCTTGTTAAAGAAAATAAGCTTCTTAAATTAAAGCATTTTAAAGTTCTTAGCTGAGGAGACATGACAGTATGTGCATTCTTTAAGTCCAGCAAGCATATAATTGCTTTACCGAGTCATGACTAAGGTCTGCAGGGCATGTGCATTTTATTGGTCTAATTGAGATGAACTGTGACTTGGCTATGATTTAAGGATTTTAAAAAATCTTTGCTGAGGCAGATTTCAGTCAATTATACATTTCAGGAAGTCAAGGGATGAATGCATATTTAACATTTTCGAACAAAATTCAGGTTGAATACACTGCAGAATATGATTTCAAAAGATGTGTAAAAGTAGTAAGGTTTTTGAAGAAATTTAGCAAAGTCTGTGGGGTGTGAAATTTAGCCAAGTTTTCTAGCTGTCCAGTGGAACTCTACATCTAGTCCTACCTTCAGGAAGTCACATATCACAGAAACACAGAATCATCAAGGTTGAAAGATACCTTAGAGATCATCTAGTCCAACTGTGAACCTAGCACCACCACAACTACCTCTAAACTACATCTCAAAGTGCCACACCCAGATGCCTCTTGAACACTCCACCACCTCCCTAGGCAACTTATGCCAATGCCTAACCACTCTTTCAGAGAAATATGGGTTTTTTTAATATCTAGTATGAACCTCCCCCGACATTTCCTATTGTCCTTTCACCTGAGATATGGCAAGAGAGTCCAACTCCCACCTCACCACAACCTCCTTTCAAGTAGTTGTGGAGAGCCCCCCCTTAAGCCTCCTCTTCTCCAGACTAAACAATCTCAGCTTTCTCTGCCCCTCCTCAGAAGACATGCTTTCTAGACCCTTTATCAGCTTTTTTTTTACCTTCCCTGGACACCTCAACGTCCCTTTTGAAGTAAGGGGCCCCAAACTGAACATAGGATTTGAGGTATCTCATCAGTGCTGAGTACACCTGGGTAATCACTTTCCTTGTCCTTCTGGTCATACCAATCTTGTTATAGGCCAAGATGCCATTGACCCTCTTGGCCACCTGGGCACGCTACTGGCTAATGTCCAACCGGCTGTCAAGCAGCACTCCCAAGTCCTTT
Organism: Empidonax traillii; assembly: GCF_003031625.1. Lineage (NCBI taxonomy): Eukaryota > Metazoa > Chordata > Aves > Passeriformes > Tyrannidae > Empidonax > Empidonax traillii. Next base: position 560,032 of record NW_020956051.1, read on the forward strand.
TCCATCAGGCCACTTTCCAGCCACCATTCCCCAAGCCCATAGCACTGTATGGGGCTGTTGTGACACAAGTGCAGGACCTGACATTTCACTTTCTTGAACCTCATGCCCATCCTCAACTGTCCTCAGCCCATTGGTCCAGTCGGGCAAGATCCCTGTGTAGAGCCTTTCTACCCACAACTATATCAACTATATCCTGTCCAGCTTGGTGTCATCTGCAAACTGACTGAGGTAGCACTCAGTGCTCTCCTCTAAATCACTGATAAAGATGTTAAACAAGACTGGCCCCAAAACTGAGCCCTGGGGAACATCACTGATAACTGGCCACCATCTGGATGTAACTCCATCCACCACAACTCTGGGCCTGGCCATCCAGCTGGTTTCTCGTGCAGCAAAGAGTACACCTGTCCAAGCCATGAGCAGCCAGTTTCTGCAGGAGAATTCTGTGGAAGATGATGTCAAATGCTTTACTACTGATGTTTAGATAATCTAGATGCACAACCTTTTCCCCATCTACTAAGCAGGTCACTTTTTCATAGAAGGATGTACCAATATTCCAATCTTCTAAAAAAATATAATGATTACACTGCATATTAAGTTAACAACAGAATTCTCTGTCCTCTCTTCTGCTTGCAAGATTAGAAGCTAAAGTCTGGGCCTTGAATCTGGCAAACCCAACTAGAGCTTTTACCTCAAGTTTATATATTGGGTAACCTTGACTGTGTAGAGAACTCTGCCCCCCTTTTTCAGACAGAAATATACAATTTTTTAAGAGTTTCTCTAGTTCTCTGCTGCTCCTCCTGCCTTTACTCTCAGACAACAGAATTCCTTAATCTTATCAGTCTCATTTCACAAGATATTTAATTACTCTTCAAGTAGCAAAACAAGGGTACAGTCTTTTCCATTTCACATAAAAAGTTATTACCAATCATTACAGAAGCAAATCCACTGAAATAAAATACATCAACCACAATTATTTAGTAACAGTCATGGTTTGCTCATCTTTCCCACTCCTGACTGTAGAATCAAAAGCTGTAGATTGAGTAAATACCAAGTCTGCAAAAGGTTTTGTTCTTAGGTTGTGTTTGCCTCTCATGGTGCCTCAGCCTAACAGATCTAAAAATCCTCAATGTTATGAATAACTATGTCACTCCCAGTATGCAAATGTTATTTGTACCTGAATGCACTGTCGGGATGACTATTTTCTCTATTTTACTGAGTCACTTCTCTTGTTAGGGAGGGTGATATATCTGGCATCTTCTGACTCTGGTCACCATCACTCTCACTGGTCTTTGCATGGAGCCATAGCAAAACAAGTTGCTTACAATAAAACTTTTGTTAAAAAAAAAGTCTGAAGAATACAAATGGTGATGAATTTATTTTTTCTAAGACAAAATAGAGGTAGATGGAAGCAAACACACAAAATGTAAAGGATGTTAAAAGCTGCCACTGCCACCAGCAGCTCAGAGCCGGGAGCTCTCTCCCACCCAGCTGCTGGACCCCAACCTGTGATATCTCCATCTGAGTCTCCATCCCATGGTGATGGATGGGCCTCTTGCTTTCCTTTGTGCAGATTCATCCAGTAATAAAGCTGAGCATGTGTTCCAGAGACACACATACAGATATGACCATGGCCAGCTTCCAAGATTCCAGCTCACTCCAGTGGCTGACACCACAGGCCATGGGGGCTTATAGCCCTGCTCTAACTCCAGTTGCTGCCCCACTATCCAGCCACACCAGTCCCCCAGTAGCACTTAGGATAGCAGGGGAGTTTACACAGAATGATAGTCAAGAAAGGATTTAACAGGAAGGAAGCACAGACTGCAGTGTTTGGCCACAAGGCTCCCTTGGACAAGTCTATTGACCAGACCCTTTTTACATATGACAGGCCCTTTTTATAAACTTTTCTGTCTCTTACCCCATAATTCCTACCTGCCCCACTTCCCCTGCATATTCCTTCATTAGTTGACATAATTCCACTTTCCACACCTATGTATATTTGGGGCCCTCCAGGTTTGTATCTTTATCAGTTGCAAGGTACGGGCTTGTCTGGAACTTTTGATAGACCATCAACAAAAGTTTGTTTCTTCTCCTTGTTCTCACTATGTTTTTCTGTCAGGCATGTGTCTTAGAATGTTTTGTTCATTGCCTTTCCCTTTTTCTTTTCATTCCATTTTGACAAGTTCCATGAGCAGATAATTTTACTAAGATCAACATTCGCACTTTGCATACATCCTTATGAATTAGTGTGCCTGACCAGGTGTGGTTCTTATTACTGTCTCCATTATAGTTTTTTGGTCAAGTTTCTTTCTCTGTAACCTTTGTTTGTTGCTTCCCACCTTTTCTTATTATCCCCTTTTTCACCAGAAAGGTCTTTGACAAAGTACATCTAATGGAGCAGATATCCTTCCAGAAACTGCTACACACATTTACTTCGGGAGTGGTAGAGTACCTAAATCAAATCACTAAAGTAGCAATCCCAGATCAAAGCAGTACTTTAAAATGCAGCATAATCCACTAGGATTACAGACAAAATATCCAATAAATAAGTGATCTGGCTTTTAGTAGCTCTAAATGTAACCAGGATTTCACCAGGGTATTTGCTTCTTATGTGTTCCATTTCAGTCACTGCAGATGTCTTCTCTCCCTGCTCTTCAATATGTCTGTTCTTCACCGCAAAGCACAAACTTCTTGAGTACAAGATCTGAGGTCGACAGCTTAAAAATAACATGAATTGTATGACTTCTTACAGTAAATGCCATGGGAGCCTGTGTTGAAGTTGTGCTTTAGTGTTCTGATTTTCATTTTAATTGTAAGAGAATTTTCCCTCTCTTATTTTCTCCTCCACTCTACTTTTCCCCCTTCTGGTTTTCATTTCAAATTTCTCATGGTTTGTCTGTCTACAAATATTATATAGCATCTATTCATGCAGAACCTTTTGCCTGTATTTGTAAAAAAATCATGAAGGGTGACTAGACCTTATTAAAGTATTCTACTGTTGAAAAAACAGGTTCAGAAAACTTTGGAAGTCACCTAAAATCATATGCCCATATAACTGTGAATCTACTGATCTTCTAATGAATTTTTTTATCCCATCACTTGTGGATTACAGAAAGTAAAAAAATCTTCTTACTCTTGAAAATAATTTCATACTTACTGGGTCAGATGTCTAATATTCTTATTTTATTCTGATGTGTTTTCACTTCCTCTGGGAAAATTTCATCTTTGGCGTAAAACCCCAGACTAAATAGTTATGCTAGTGATAAACTGAATCTATGGCATTCTTTTTTTCATTTTGTGCCTTTTTGTTTTGAATGTTTAATTTATATTCTAATATTTTTTCCTTCCATGTGCTTTTCTGAGCTTTGTTCTTCTTCTTTATGCCTTCTTTTTTTTTTTTTTTTTTTTTTTTTTTTTTTTTTTTTTTTTTTTTTTTTTTTTTTTTTTTTTTTTTTTTTTTTTTTTTTTTTTTTTTTTTTTTTTTTTTTTTTTTTTTTTTTTTTTTTTTTTTTTTTTTTATTAAGTGGGGTTTTTATTTGCTAACTTGTTTGTTTTTTCCTCACCTCTCCTATCATTTTACCTTGCTTAATGGCTTATTTTCTCTGTACTTCTTTAAGTGTGATTTTATGTAAGAAAATGAACTCCAGAATATTCTTTGGATTGGGATTCAGTTTTGGCATTAGGAATATTTTTTCCACCAGGAGCTTAAGTGCAGTAGAGAAATGAGTTGAGCAGGGATCTCCCACCTTTGGAAGTTTTTGATGCTACCAGGACTTTTATCAGTATTACTTACAGAAAGAAAAAATCTTTCTCTCCTGATGGAAATGGTGTTGATACTCTAAATACATAAAGAAAAAAAAAACTCCATAGACTCACCCATGCCTATAGCATTCTACAGCTGATTGCTAGAACCACAATTAAATGGGGGTAAAGTGAGAGGGGGGAGCAATAAGTTGCTTAAATAATTTATTCCCACTAACCTAGATATTTTTTCTCCAGTTCCTCCTTTCCCCTGTGTCCCAGTTCATAATGTTCCATACAGTCTCAAAGGCATTCAGTAGTTTATATGCAGAAATTTCCTCATTAATTGTTCCTTTTACTTCAGTACTTTTGAATTTACATTCTTTCTGAACATAACTGAAAATCTTCTATAGAAAATCAGATTAGATACAAAGTATTTTAATGAACATGGAGATCTAATATTCCATTCTGGATCCAGTTTGTTAGCGTGTTTAAATTATAAGCCCTGTCCCTCTTTTTTTCCTTCTTATTTTTCTTTAAACAAGAAAGAAGCATATTCTTAGGAATTGGATTAAATCCAATTCCATTGTGGCACCTCCTTTAAAACTGCAGCCTACTCAGACCATGGTAACAAAATACTAAGCAAATGGGTAGCAGAATCTGGAGAAGCAATTATCAACACAAACATAGGCATTAAAAGAAAATACAAAATAAGTTTGAATACCTTTTTTTTTTTTTTTTAAATCCTTTCAGTTCTAGATTTGTGGTCTTATTTTGAAGTTAAGAGTAACAATCCATCCTGTTCCTGATTCTTTGAAACATTAGCATGCACACCTAACTTTTGGGGTTTGACTAGTTACTCTGACTTTTCTTGATCCTTCTTATATGATCAACTGGCATATTCTCAATACCTGGATACAAAGGAAGGCAAACTCCCTGTACTTGCACTCTGGAACATTTACACAGCATCTATACATCCCATGTCTTTTGCATTTGCAGGAAAGTTTATTGAAGCAGATAGAGAATTAAGCATAAAAATTATCTTAATATGGTATTCCCCCAGTACTACTGTTTTCAAGTGAACAGGAAAAAAAAACAAGTGAGGTAACAGGAAAACAATACTTTCTCCTGGAGAACTCTGACAGTTGATACAGTGTCATCTTCAAAGCTGCCTCAAATCAAGCACTCTGTGCGGATATAACTGTCAAAGAGATGTTAGCATTACTGTAGTGAAAGAGAAATAATAATTCATCTAAATATCAGTCAAATGTATCTGTGAGAGCTGTACATGGAAGTGCCATATTCAGTATCAGAGAACCTGATTTGTCCAGTAATAAACTTAGTTTATTTATTCACAACTTGTTGATACAAAACTTCTTAGTTCCTTACATGAAAAAACATGAAGTCTCCAAAAATCAGGAAAGTTTCAGGTCCAGGGACAAGAAATAAAGAAATAATCTGATAGTATTCATAACACATCAAACTGTTGACATATAAGATTTCATAGGTTTCAAAGTACATTTTATCTTTTAGGCAAAAAAATCTCTGTGGATTTTTGGAACAAGGTTATTCGCTGAACATAAGTATTAATCTAGAGTGAATATGTATACTACACCTTGTAATTTCCCTGGATAGACTACCAGGAAAGAGTTTATATGTGACTGTTAATATTTCACCATGGTTAGCAATTGCTCCATGCTCAAGGTGCCTGCCAGCATTTGCTATATTTGCATTTGCAATGACGATCAGAAAAGTAATTAACTAAATATATTTTCATGCCCATTTTACAAAGCTGAACATGATTTGATGTGGGGTTTTTGATGGCTCCCAGTCAATATCCATCTAAGCAAAGGATGAATCAGTTATTTTAATTTTAGAGAGAAAATAATTTTCCCACTTTTCAGTGTCATCAATAATCTAGTATAACATTCAATTCTATTAAAAAAAATGACAATAAGTCCTGTTCTGATGGTTTTGTTTTTGTTATGGTTTTGTTTTGGTTTATTTTGTTTTGTTTTGATGTCATACCACTTTTGGCTTAAAAAACCCTCATTGTATACAAGAAACTCAGGACTTTAGTAGTACTGACTTAGCAGTACTAGCTGAATACCTGATCCATAGTACCTGGATTTTGACTACGCAATAGGACTGTGACATAGAACTTAAAGGATTTTTATCTGAAATTATTATAGTTGTTCTGGACACCTCTTTTAAACCCAGGGAAGCCAATCAAGCAGATAAAAAGACATAACAGGAGGCTTAGTGTGAATGATCTGTTTATGAGTGCAGTGTTTTTCATACACCATAACTTATTCCAGCTGCATTCCCTACAGGATACCACATGATTCAGAGTTAAAAGTCCTAATGTACATTTGATCAATTTTGGTTTGTCGCTTGGAGGAAAAGCTGTCAAACTGCCATTAAACTAAGATCCTCTTTATTCTCAAGTACAAAAAAGTAACACTTCAATTATATAAGTATCAGACAAAATGAACTTGCACTGTAATAGGGAATGATGTAAGCAAAGCACCCCAGAGTACTGGCAATTGTGATGGGACAAAATAACAAATACGGATGAATTCTGTCTTTCAGAAAAGCATTCATGTAGGTCGACAATAAAACCGAACCCACAGCAATATCAGTGAAAACAATTAATTTTCTTAGCAAATTCCTAAAGGTTTTACACAGTACTTTAGAGTTCTGCAAATTATTCTCCAGTGTTTTGGTGTTTCTCCAACAGTCACACTGCTGCAGAGCTTAAGAAAGGCGAGTGTGCAGGAAGTGGTGGGATAGTTCTTACATAAAAGAATGATAAAATAATTTGATAGCAATGCAAATATTGAAGAAAGATAGGAAACCTGAGATTTCAGATGTTCCACTCTTTAAGACAAATTTTGTTCCAAATTTTAGTTTACCTTACTGGTGCATTGTTACCATAGTTAATTTATATTTAAAAAATGAAATATGAAAGTCCAGCTGGTGGCCAGTGACTAGCAGTGCTCCTCAGGGGTCAATAGTGGGACCAGTCGTGTTTCATGTCTATATTAATGGTATGGGTGATGGGATGGAGGGCCAGCACATTCGAAGACGGTAGCAGATTGTAGGGCAGGGCCCATATTTAGAAGGAGTTGGTCAAGCTGTAACAAACAGAGTGACTTGAACCTCAGGAAATTTAGCACAGGAGAGTTCTGTACGTGGGATCTCACACAGCAAAACAGTCTGGCTAGAAAGTAACTTTGCAGCAGAGGACCAGGCCCTTCTGATTGAAGTATAGAGTAAATCATCTGGAAAAGAGATCAAAACTCTTTCCCACATGAAGGAATGCTTGTGCTTGACCTTTTTCATTGGAAATTTCAAGAAAGCTGTTTAGCCTGGACAGTAAATTTTTAATAGCTTTTATGTCACTTTGCAAAGGTGTCTTGAATCTCAAGTTATTTCTTAGGTCTCATAGATTAAAGAAAATATATTAAAAAAGAAAAAATATTTTCAACTGTACAAATATGACCAGTATACAGTTATACATAGACCTTTTCTATCAACTCAAGGATTAGACAGTGTTTTGGGACTGAACAGAAAGCTGAATTACTGGGATATTAGATATTCGTAGAGTTGCCATGAATGGATTCCATACCCACCCCTTTTTATCCCCTCAGCACAAACTTTAAAAAGAAGTGACAAGATTTTTTAGTTTAAGAATAATAAAAATGGTATGACTGTAAATTTTGATTGCCATTGATCCTAGAATAATGTTCCCAACTTTGGAGTTCTAGCAAAAATGTAAGCCTTTCTTTTAAACTAATTTAATAGTCCTCTACTTTTAATATTTTTTTCCTGCTCAAAATTTTGATCTTTTATAAGTATGTTTAGGGGAGCTTTTGTGAGGGTGGTGTAAAAATACTGCCTAATGAAAAGGAAGCATGAGGAAAGAGATTAGATTTGAAGATGAGTCTACTGCAGATTAGCAATTAGCTGCTTCTGTACTTACAAAAGAATAGGTGTGCAGTGATTTGTACATGCACACTCTCTTCCTGTAGCTGTTTAAGGAAAGGGATGATGTTGGCCATCTTCAATTATTCAGTAATATTTTTGGCAACTTTAACATTTGTAAGGAAGAAAATAACAAATTGTCTCTTCGGAGCAAAGAACAAACATATTTCCAGAAGAGATGACATTTCTTTGCACAGAAGTAATTCTGTTAATTGAACCATAAGGTGGGTCCCAGCATTCATTTATTTGTAGACAATGACTAAATATTTTCAAGCTGATTTAAAGATTACTATCTGATGAATAAAATAATCTAAAACTTCCTTTTGTTTTGACATGTTGGAGGATAGTACAGAAATTCAGTCACAAATTTTTTGTATTTCCAGTGATCTTTATGAATTATGAGTACCTGGGGTCTAGGAATGCTGGTGCAGTTAATAAAGGACATGAGCCCAAACTGTGAGCTAGTGAGCCCTACAAACAGGAAAATAAAACTGCTGCAGAGATCCATTTTCAGCATAGACTTTGCCCTCACATTCTACTTTTGATTCCACTGAGGTTAAAAATAATTTGATTGCTTAAATAGGCAGCGAAAAGATGTCAAAACCATTTGCAGAGAACATATAGTGAGTTGGTTCTGTTCCAGGCCCAGGGAATTTTCTTTACCAAGTATTAGAAAAGATGGCTTTGTGCACTTAAATAGCTAAACAGCACTTGGCTTGCCTGATTGGTAGAAGAAGTCATGCAGGATATTCTCTTCACCCTACTCCACAAAGAATAAGTCTTCAAAAGCGAATTACCTAGAGATGCTACTCATCTAATTCAGACTCAATTTTCTTTCCTGGAAAATAACTGCTGAGGTTCCTCATTGGGCATCTATTTGCATCAGTACATAAAAGTGGTTCATAACTGCTGAGGGCACAGTAAGTTATCCGGTATATTTCTTGTACTTTTCATTGCACATTTCTGTTAAGCTACCAAAGAAACCCCGGGATAAATCATTGCCCATAGGCTTTCCCTGAAAAAAGTTTTTGAGGAAGAACACAGCTATTTTTTAATTTAAATATCCAGTTTGGACTGAAAAACATCTAGTTAAAGGGAATTTCAAAAGTCTTTGATTGAGTGATGGATGCTTGGCCTGATTACTCTCACTGTTAGAAGTATGTATCCTATTCTTTGATATAATATGTTTAGATTATTTTTTCCATTGCAGCTAGTAGTTGGATTTTAGACATTTGCCAATATGACTAAATAGCCCTCTTTTATAAATATCCTAGTTTTCATGCAGCTACTAATAGAACTGTTGGTCTTCCTTTTATCAAGATAAACACCTTTGAGCTCATGGAGAGAATTAGTATTAGTTTTATTCCACAATACTTGAGTTATTCCATACATCTTCTCTATATCCTTCAATTTATCAACATTGTTTTGGAGCTGTAGATGCCAGAACAAATTGCATCACTAGGCAATTCATCTACATTGTTACCAAGAGCAGAGGTGATATGGACTTTCTGATCCGACATAAGATTGTATTATATTTATGCAGCAGAGAAATGCCTTGCTTTTTCAGAAATACGAGTTAATGTTCATTATGCACCTTTAATACTTTCCATGATTTTTTATTTTTTACAATCTTTGTGGCATACACAAGCAATAGTAGTTATGACTTTATGTTTTCTCCCAAAGCACTGACAAAAAAGTTGCACAGAACAGAGCCAAGGATTCAGCCTTAAGAAACCCAGCAGGATGTTCACTCTCTAAGAAGGTTCCCATTTATAATTGCGTCTTAAAACCTACCAGTGAATCAAGTTTCAATCTAGTTAATGTCTCCATGCTCACTTACTGTTGGCTGAGCCTCATTTTTAATAACCCACATCTGCAGAAAAACTCAGAAATTACCTCAGCAATGAACAGTTCTATCAATCTTACATTCTTATTCTGTTTTTCAGGTTCACAGAAGCCACCTATATAACTCTGGGATATCTTCAAAAATAACTACAGTTGCTGGAAACTCCTATTAAACCAGTGTACTCACAAAACAAACAAAAAAAGAAACCAAAACTCAAGCCTTTGAGTACTCAGCTCGTGCCATTTGCTTGTCTGAACTTCTAGTAATCAATAACCAAACAACAGGTCTCAGAAGTTACCACATTGTCCTAATACCAATGGAAGTTCAACAGAGAAGAATCTCACATATACTTTAAAATTCTATGAATTAAACAATATAGATCCACTGATGAACTTTAGGCATTTCTCTTCAATAATATACTGCTTACTGTTCAAATGGAAGTATTGTATTTTCAAAGCATTACTGTATTATGAAAAGGTTTTATTATTCACCAGAAACCACAATACTTTTTGGAAGAAAACACCCATTAGACAATTACTCATGGTTATTTTTGTTAGTTCTACTTAATTATTTTTATTAATTCTAACCCATAAAAGCCAACATTATTCACACCCAAAGTCATGGCCTGTTGCTGAATCTCTGGAGGGCTGTGCAGTTTCTGGTGCTGATGATGTATGTGCAGAATGGATTTGAGAAAGCAAACCCATTCCTTTCCTGTGATGATATCATCATGGTCCTGTCACCAGCAGTGCAGCTTTTCCTGGATATTCTCTGAGGCCTCCCCAGAAGATCACACTCCTACTCATACTTGAGAATTAATTAATCAGGTTGAGTTTATGTGCTGGTGCAGTGACATCTGTGCACAAGCTGAAGGCTGTTAATAGGAAGAGCATGTATACAGGGTATCTGAGTGGCCTGTGCTGTGGGCAAGAACATATTAGGTTGGGATGATTTCACTTAGACAGTCCTCAGGAGCTTACTAAGGGCATGGGGGCTGTAATGGCCAGTTGTAAATAGCAGCCTAAAATCCATCGTTCTGCGTACATCTTTATCCACTGCATTTGGCCTTCCTGTGTTTACCTTCCTTAATCCAGTGTTATTGTCAGATTGCTGATAGCGACCATTTCACATCCATTTCCAATGGTGAAGGACAGGATTTTCCTGAAGTAGCTTTAGACAGAACAAGAATTTAGTACCCTGATTAGCTGCATGCCATTGACAGATATAAATTTATCCCTAAGAGACTAAGATGAGACACACTATCCATTTCTGAGCTTCACAGTGATTGACTGCAGCCCCATTTAGTACAAGGCATTCAGTTGTATTTAGTGTATACTCTTCAAGGGCAGCCTGAAACACTTTGTAATCTTAATTCTACTGAGTATATGGTTTATGGTTTAATTTCTTTAATGCAGTACTATCCTTCTGTCAGAGAAAGGCAAATATTTTTCAGAATTACTTTATGTAGGGGTTAAATCTACCTCAGTCATTTCATTTTGAAGTGACCTTGTTTATGCTGTGAGGGAAAAAATACTTATTATGTGTTTGTTAAACTGCAGCTGCGTGCTCAGCATAATAGAAGTCTGGACCTCTGCCTCCAAAGATTAATATTGTTTTGATTTGAATCCAGCGAAAGTCTTAAAATGCTTTAGGTATTATATTATTAAATTCTGCATAAAATTTGGCCTACTGAAAAAAAGGAGAGTCTTTAAACAGAAAATATGCTGATTTTTCTCACATCCATGTCTTGGTAACCTAAATATTGGAGAAATCAACTTAGAGCTTGGAAAGGAATGTCTGAGTTACACTAAAAATATTTTATTTAAATAAATACCACAAAGAGCAATAAAAATTTTCAAGGGCACTGCTGAATTGTTTGAGCATCAGATATGAATATGATTATTGTTTTCTGAAATTATTTTATGCAATGTACAGAATTGAGGACACATTTTCGGCTTTTGTCTTTCATTTTTATCAATGTAATTTTTTGCTTTCATATTTCTGTTTATGACCTACTGGACCTATTTTATGTTACTATTTAGTATCCTGTTGTGGTCACTACGGAGGTTTGAATTCAGTGAGTTTTAAACCAGCTGTTGTCTAAAAGGCTGCAAAGTCAAAAAGATTCCAGACCAAATTAGGTAGAAGGTAAGATAAGGATAAAAAAAGGCTTTAATGAGTCCCCAGGCTTCCAGGAATACCACCACTGTGTGCTCCTGAACACAGGTGTTTACAATTTTACAATGATTTCCACCCAATCCCCATCCAGCCACTGCCCCAGTTCTGCCCCCCGACACACCTTTTGGGAATTGAGTCTGGGGGAGTTTTGGGAACCACTCTTCCTCATCTTCATCTTCCTCAGAGCACGTGCTGTTCTCGGAGGCCTTCCAGAGTTCTGGGCCTGAAGGTTGTTTTGTCTATATCTGTATTTTCTTGTACAAATTTTAGGGTGCTCTCTACAATTCTACCTTGAAAATGAGACTAAACAGGCTAATGGAATTTAGGAGGATTGATATGGGAATGGGTAACACGGTTTGCTATGTGCAATTGCTGTGTTAAAGGGTAAGGGATAATGTGCTGCTACTTTAAAATCTATATTCACTATATAACTACTTCTAAAATCTACAAAATTAAAAAAGTCAAAACTCTAAGGCATCACAGCATTGCCCAGTCTGAAGGTGAGCTCTAATGGCTATGATTTAGAGTTATCATATTAATTCTGTCTTATATCATGAAAGGAAAACAGGACATGGCATCCAACCATGACATTTAGATGGATGCTTCAGAAACTCCAAGACTGGAGTTTGGCAGTCTGATGTGGAGTTTTGATTTTTCCCAGTTTAACAAAAAGGTCACTTTAAAAAAATTACATCTGAATTCACACTCCTATTTCAAGTAACCCACAACTCTTAGAAGGTTATTCAGATTCAGAAGTTTAGCAAAAAATATATTGTGAGTTGAAATATATTCTTACTTTCAGTTCTCAAATACTTTTACAGTCCAGGGATATTTGGGGGGGGGGTCATGAATAAAAAAAGGGGGTTAATTGTGGCAAAGTCAAAACTGCAGTTATTCCCATGCATTATTTGCTTCCTAAGCTGAAAGAGAAGAGAATGACTTCTACAAGTCAAAGGCAAGCATCAACATAAATTGCATTGGTTCAAATCCTTTGATTTAAGACAATGAAACAAACAGATGTAAAAACCGCATAAATCAACTACAAGGTATTTTTTAAACTGAATCTTTCTTCTCAGCATCGTTTTTAGATCCCTACATCTAGTAAGCTGTTCATTTGCTTTGTTGTGAAAGAGTTAGTGTTGTTATTCAAAAACATTATGATCTGTATTTATGACCTCATAAAGACAAACTAACTACATATTAGTGCTGTTACTGATTGTATTTCTTCAAGCTGAGTTTATGGAGAAATTAATCCTACTGAGTGCACACACTGTAGTCAGATGGCATTGTTAACTTTGCCATTGATCAAAAGAGCAAAGAGAATTTCTAATCAATGCCTTGCAGCCCTCTTTTAGCCGTCTGCTGGAACCTGGCTTACGGCATTTATCAGTTCTTCAAACAGCCTTTGTTGTTTACCTGTCTGACCACCTTACCCAACTGATTTTGAAGAGTTAATAATATCTGTCAGACCCTAAGGGTCTGTATTTCTGAGAAGCATAAATAAAAAAAAGATTACTTTTTGAAAGGACACAGTGATGAGCTAGTTTGCATATGATTCAATATACAAATCCTGACCAACCCAGTCATTAAGTTATATCATACGTTACATGGGAAAATTTCTTCTGTAATGGACTTACTGCAGTTTTGGGCTCAGGACTCCAGAGCCTCAGATGCTGTAAAAGTATTCTTTCCACAGTGTTGATAAAGAAGCCAGCTAGCTCATGATGAGGTATCAATCAACCCCTGATGCCTGTAGTTAAAATTTTCTGTTCCTAATGCCAGAAGTTATGTGCAAAGCTAGTCATCACTTCTTTTTGCTAGCTGTGGTGTCTGACATCAGTAACAACAAGCTACAGATGTATACAGACTCAGTCAAAATGGTTGTACTAAAGGACGTTTATCCCTCTGGAGCACTAAGTTTCAAGAGAGGACTTCCAGGCAACACATGAAATATTAATTTGTACTTGAGGTGTCATTTTTCTATGTCCCTTTATATATTGCTGTACTGAGGCACTAACTATACTGCTCTGTATTTTCTCTCTTTGTATTTTGTCTAATATAATCACTATATTTTGAGTTAAAATATTATCTTCTCTAGCTTTTTCCTTTGAGCAGTTGATTTGTGAAGATTAGAAACTCATTAAGCATTCACATCCCATGATGATGGGTGTAACCTACACAATCAAACAGACAGTTTTTTGGAAATGTGTATAAGGAGCAACATAAACCATATTTAGATAGCAATTGAGTGTAAATATTTCATAGCAGAAATCAACTGCCAAGTCTGAATGCTTCCATCCCAAGAACTGACTGCATTTTTCAAATTAATGTCTCCTTAGAAGAACATAAACAATTTTAAAAGAAAATCAACTTAATGCAGTCCTCTCATGTAATCCTCACTTTACGTATCTATACAAATTTACCCTATTACTGAATCACATTACTGGTTTCACAAGACAAGAAAATGTATGTATTTAGGAACTTGGCAAGCTAATAACATTAGAGTTCAAATTATCTCTAAGGCTAACAAAAGTAAACCTGGTTGTTTTTTTTTCTTTTGCAGTGTGAAATAGGAAAACATTTTCTAATGAAGTCCCACAAAAGACACAAAAAGTTCCTATCCCAGTCAAATTAAAGTTCCCTAAACTACTGTAACTTTCTTGTAATTCTACATTGAGATAATATTTTCACTTGCAAACTAATGGGCATAAAAATATATATTATGCTTTGTTCTAATATAATGTAATGGATATATATGTAAGTTTATACAAATACATATATGTACAAGTATGTGCGTGTGTGTGGGTATATTTATATATGCAAGTGAATGGTTTAATTACATCCTTGCATATCAGAGCACTCTGAAGTCATACTGCAACTCTCAACTTGATTTTTGTTCAGAAGATTTCAGTTAGTTTACTATACATATGCTCATAACTGTTTCTGGAGATAAAAGTACTTAATAAAATATAATCTAAAACATAAGCGACTTATAGTGATATTGTAATTAAGCTAATTTGTGAGGGACAACCACTCTGTTTTCAATTTACCTAGTAAAAACCTGTAAAAGATTTAACATTATTTATACTGTATAGAAAGGGAATAGTTATCATTAATAACAGTATTAATAACTATATTATTATTGTTGATATCCAACCATTCTTCCACACTACTTTTTGCCTAGCCCTAATGCACAATATGTTTTAAAATGCTACTTCCCTCTCCCCTCAATGGATGCCTAATGTATTTCCATATTCATAATAATCTTAAACTTCAAAAGCCATACCTCTGAAACATCTCTGGTAGTGTCTTTAGTGGCACTTTTTCAGTGCCCTAGTGCCAGGAATATAAAGAGCCCACTGTGCAGGGAGACCACACTGGTAACTTAATTGTCTGTGAAATGTCCAAAGTGGTGTCATCAGTGGTATGAGAGTACTACGCACAAGAAATCAGCCTCCTCTTTATCACCTCAAGCAAAAGGATAACATTTCCTAAACACAGATCAAAAATCTCTCTTTAACAATACTTTGCAACTGTCAAGCCGGCCAAATCTTTAGGCCAGAATTTTCCAAGAATGTATGTATGTTTTAGCTCAAGATTTTTTAGCTAACATGTGCTTCTGCTTCTGGATTCGTATATGCAAACCCTACTAGGTTGGGTGAATTTTCTGTATATTGGTGTGATTGTTGTTCCTGAAGGTGTTAGTGCAAGGTATTTCTCATGTACAAGAGATTCAAATCTGAGAATGTTTCAGAATTGATACTAAGTAAGTTCCTTTTCCTTTCAATCTGATATTAAATGACTGTGATTTTAAAGTCAGCACTGGGGTTTTGTTGGGGTCTGATCTGGCCTCTGCCCCTCCTGGCGGTCTCTGCCTGCATTCTTGCATTCGTCACCAGAAATGTCATGGGTTTACTCTAGGCTAATTTTCTCACCCCCCACACAGTTACTATAAATTGAGAGAAGGTTTATGTAGACAAAACAGATCTGATTGGGGAGAATAATATTAGGATTTATTACTAGTAAGATAAAAACTAAATAACTATATATACAACAATTCTAACTAGGCAAAAGTGCTATGTGTTTACAGAAGTATCCCTCCCCGCTTGTATCAGTTTAGGAGGAGAAGCAATCTTTGTTCCATTTCCAGAGCTATAGGTCTTCTAAATAATTTTGCAGCACTTTGAAAGTTCTTCTTCTATTATCTTTAGGATGACAGCTGTGATTCGTCGCAGCTGGAACTGTCTTTCTCTCTCTCTTCTCCTCTATGTTCAGGGCTGGGCCTACCCCCTCCTGGGCTAAGATGGGAGTCTGGGGTGTTACCCAGGCCCTGCGGGGTCCTCCATGGACTGCAAGGACACTTGTCTACCATGGATCTTCACCACAGAGTCACAGGGGATAATGGCTTTTGAGTCTACCCCTGTTTCCTGTGGGATCCCTCCTCATAAGAGACAGTCCTTGATAGACTCTAGCGTGAGTCACCTTCGGGCAACAGTTCTTCCGTTCTCTGCTGTCCCTTAGGGTAACAAATTCAGTTACACCAGCATGGATCCCTTGCTGAGATCACAAGATCCTACCCGGACCGACTTGTTCCCGCACAGGTCTCTCTTTCTCCATGGGCCACAGGTCTCCAGCAGGACTCTGTTTCATCTTAGGCCTCCCGTGGAGTCGCATCTTCTTCATGCACTCCTCTGCTTCAGCATGGGCTCCTGCATGAGTAGCAGAGGGGGGTCTCTGCTCTCCAACAGTCTTCCACAGACAGCAGGGGTTTTTAGTTTTCAGTCCTTTCCCTGCTGAAGGGAGAAAAGGGGGGCGAGAGAAGGAACCCCCCTTTCGGCTTCTTTTCCCTCTCTCTACTGGCTGCCAGCTTTGGCCTTGGAGCCTGTGCTATCTCTGCCTGGAATTCCTTCTGCAGTGTTTCTTGTCCAGGCAATCTTCCTTTAGAGTTTTTCCTCCTCTCTGTTACATGTCTCGGTCAGGGGGGCTTCAGCGCCACACCTGCCCCCAGCCCAGGGCCGGGGGAGGAGGGAGGCCTGGCCCCATTTGGGGTTGCTGCCTCCTCCTATATGGCTCCTAATTTCTTCTGCCCAACAGGCTTCTCTTCCATTTTCTTAAATATGTAATTGGCAGAGGTATTACTAAAACTTTTGATTGCCTTTGCTCTGGAAATTCACCTGGAAAAATATATTTTCAGCCCTAGGGGGTGAGCTGGTCAGCAAACCCACATCAGGTTTCCAATTATATAATTTATTGTGAGGGTATTTTAACATAAACTTGTTATCTCATGGTTCACTTCAAATACACTATAGTTTCACCATGCATGAAAACAATACAATTTTACAATAAAAGTCTGCAAATTAAGTTGCCCATACACCTGAAAATCCTGCTCTTCTAAGCAGGAACTTTGCAGAATTTAATTCCATATTAGATACATTTCTTAGGAAAACACTTTTTTAGAAGCCACTTTACCCACAAATAAAATGAGAGATTAGGTTTGGTTTGGTTTGATTTTGCTTTTTGACCTGGTTTTATGCCAACTTAAATTTTTCATACATAAAATCAATATATGACCAAATCTTGAAAATACAAATCAGTGTCTATTACGGAACACTGAAAACTTGCATGGAAATGGGACACAACCAGGTCAGACATTTTCTTTTTCCAACTTTTTTCCAAATCTATGTAATTAAAAAAAGAACAAAACTGCACATATACTACATCAGAGATTTTACATCCATTTTCTAAATCTCTTCAGATTCAAAGTATCTCTCTGAACAGCTTAAGCCTGACTGCAGTGACTGCTGCATATCTTTCTGTGTGAGAGGGCAGCAGTGATAAATCACTCCTTGCAAAGAGAGTCACGCTCAGACAATGAACACAGTGAGAGTCCAAACAGTGATCAAAAGGCAGCATGGCTCAGTATCATACTGCTCAGCAGTTCCAGGCTGTGTTAAGTAGTTAGAAATGGAAATGAGAGGCATGGAGCGTGCCAAAGACTCTCTTTTCTCACCCACCACAGCATAATAAGCCACTAGTGGCCTAGAACTATATAGTCCAATCATGAAATACTTAAACATTAGATCTTGATAGTCTTATAAAAAGACTATACCCTATTAAAAGAGAAAAAGCAGTAGCAATGAATAGGAAAAATATGATATCACTGACCACAGCTGAATCCGGCTTGACACTGTAAAATATGGTCACCTCTGTTCTGGCAGATGTCTGAAGCTAGCTACACTAGCCAGTTTGTCTGCTTTGCTGAGCAGACTAGAATAGCCCTTATACTTTTAATAAAATAATTTGAAATTGAAGTATTGCATTAACTATATTAGATGATTAATAAACCAATCAGATACTGATTTATAGTTCTATGAAATAAATACATCTAAACTGTGATCTAGTATGTATGAAGAGCTGTGAAGACTGCCAAATATTTCAAGACACAAAGAGGTTATTTTCTTTTGCTAAAATTTTCTTCCACTGCTACCACTGATTTCATGATACCTCTGCAAACAACAAGGGTGCTCATATGGTCAAGACTCTCATCTCTTCAGCACCAAGGAGATTAGACTTGCATCAGACTGCAGGTGATAGCAAGTCTTCCACAACATATCCCCACTTACAGAACTATTGTATCTGTAAGAACAAATGAAAAAAATTTTGAATATATTCATGTCACTGACGAAACTAAACTTAGCCATGTAGTTTAGCTGGAAAGTTTTTCCCAACTCCCTTCAAAATCAATGGAAAATATTTCACCTCTTCTAGAGGGTCAACTTAGGGATCTTCTAGGTTTGACTTCTCCTTTCAATTTTCTTCTGGATAAACATATGACCCTGTAGTGACTAACCAGAGCAGACAGAAGACTAAAGGGCTCATTTAGGCTCCTGAAAATATTTGTCAAGACCTTTTTGGGTAGATGAGATCTGAGGACAGACCTGGTCTGTATTTCATGAGAAGTATCTTTTTGGCCACTTCACAAAATATAACTTTTAAGGCTTACTTTGTATGATGTGACAGTTACTAGCAGCACAAGAAGTTTCTCAAATGGCAAGTGTATGGTTTTACATGTTGAAAAGACTAAATTCAAATACTTGCTCAGAAACATTTTGACATTTGTGAGAACTTTCCCTAATGAGGAAAGAAATTAAATACTTAGAGACTTCACACTTTACTTTTTAATGTATTTCAGTAGACTCTGTGGTAATAATTATCCCATGTTACATGGTTGTTATCAGTGATAGATAAGAACCATTTTTGTTGTTGCACAATTAATAGCAACTTAAGTTGCTACTATGCATTAAATTACTCTAATTCTTATAGATTTTATGGTAGTAAAAATATCTCATGAAAATCCAAAATCAGCATCAGGTGGTCCCCAAGATACTTTCTTTCTGTTTCATTATTCCAACACAGAAATGGAACAAAATTTGACTTCTCTTCAGGCCTTCTGAAAATTCAAAAGTAAAAATTATACTTTTCTGATTTTGCTTCATACACTGTCACTTTCAGAATGAAAAATTAAAGGAGTTAAGAGTTTGTGGTACACTGGTAATACTAATGTCTCCAGAATCCTTTCACGATTGATGTGAATCATCATTTAGGAAGACACATCAGTTTTAAAATAAAGTAAGCAACAGGAGAATATGTTTCTCTTAGCAGCAAAAGATGTAAGCTTGTCCCTTGTGAAAAATGTAGTGTAAAGGAGATGTTCAAACACCTGGGAATTTTGTATAGGTCATAGAGTTATTGGCAAGTACAAGGACAACATAATCCTTTTTTTTTTTCATTTCTACAGATGATAATTTTTTTTCAAACTCTTCTGAAGTAGCTGATAGATGCCTCTCTGCTTTTCATTCTTGATCAGAGGGGTTTTGTTATGAACACTCTCTAGTCCAATGTGTAGTTCTCTTTTGCATTCACCGTATCCCTTATTTTAATATATGAACATCTGAAAGAAGATCTTGAGTCACTGATCTGGTTTTCTTAGAGGATTTCCTTTGAAACCTTAATTGCTGACTTGCGACACAGAAAAGGGAGTTGTTGAATACAAATTCTATATTAGATTCTTATAGTTTAAAATGTACACTTATTATTGTTTTAATAAAGTGAAACTCATAACTTTTTAAACAACCATTAACTTGTTCACCACCAGTTTCTATGTAGAAATACCCTTTTTCTTAGGCTTCTGTACATTTTCCCAAAGACAAAAATTTAGTCACAGTTTTTGTGCCTTCTTACTCATCCCATAAATAAAACATGGACTTTCATTATAAAAGGGAAGAGAGGCAAGTTTTCATCAGTTATAGGATTCTGATGAATGTGAAAAAATCTTTATTTTATAAAAAGATAAAGTACACAGGGAAATTCAAGGAATCATAAAAAGAGCTACAAGTGTTATTTTTATTAAACATTTCAATCTTACTAAGTTTATGAGCTATATAATTTAAATAATATTCCCTAGTTACTCATACCTGAGACAGTATCTATTTTGTGTGACTTCAATTAAAGCAGAAATTTGATACACGTTCTAGAAGACAGATGGTTCCTGACTTAGTGAAATCTAGTCTAGGTGTGCATCCCATTTTATATTTCAACACAGGGCTTTATGATTTTTTTTTACCACTTTAGTTACCTCTTTTCTACAGAACAATGAACTTTCTTTTGCTTGATTTTCAATTTCCTTCATGGTTTTTAAAGGTTATTAAAAATTGCATAACATGACCTATAAAAATTTTTTGTTTTCCTCCAAAGGACCATGAGGCATGTAGAAATAAACTGTCTTGACATCATGAAAATCTGATTTCCAAGCTGAAGTTTTGACTGTAAATGCTTATTTCTTCACAGAGTCTTATTGGATTCATGTCAGTGAAACACTGTCTATAGAGCTATATTTTATTTGATACTAAATTGGCGTAATGCTGAGAACTGAGGCACCTAATCCTGATGTGTAACACAGACTACATATAAGACCACTTAAACCATTCTTAAGTTTAACACAGTATTTGAGCACTCCCAGTAAGGGTAATAGGACTGCCTGTATGAAGATGAGAATTACTGTTCTTAAAGAAACACACTTCACTGGTAAGTTAATTAAATGCTGGTGTTTAAAAGTAAGATCTGCAAATGAATGTGAGAATAGTTTCAGTTCTTGGTGCAGCCTTGTTTTTCTCATTAACCAAGGAGACATGCATGAACTGATCATCTGGTAGCAAGATCTGGACCATTTCTAACCAGTACTGCCAAATTCAGTAATAACTGCACCACTTTCTGTAAATTCAGATACTTGTAGTGGAACTGTTAAATCTCAGTCAAGCGCCTGCTTTGCATGTACTTAGTAAGAAGGAGCATTTGCTAATTGTATACTAACATACATTCCTTGTTGTTTTTTTTCCTGTTACTTATAACTTTATATAGGTAGCTCAATACACTGAGAGAGAAAAGCTTAAACAGATGCATAACAGTGAACCAATGGAGGAAAAACCAAATTATAAGAGCACATCGTCTTTCTGTTTTCATAGAAGCAAAGTCATTCATCTACTTTGATCTCTGTTAAATCTTTGACATAATCCCACAATACATCGTTGCCTCTAAATTGGAGAGATGTTGGTTTAGCTGGATGGACTGTTACATGAGTAAGGAATTGTCTGAATGGCAACATCCAAAGCATTGCAGTCAATGACTCAATAAATGTCCAAATAAATATCAGTAACAAGTGATGTCCGTCATGGTTCTCTAGTGGGACCAGTGCTGATTACTACCTTTATTAATGACATAGATAGTGGGATTGAGAAGCAAGTCTGAAGATAAAATCAAGCCGAGTGGTGCAGCTGAGGGAAGGGATATCACCCAGAGGGCCCTTGACAGGCCTGATGAGTTGGACAATGTGAACACCATGAAATTTAACACGGTCACCTTAAGAGTGAATAAAAGTGTTTATTTTTACTGTACGTGACAACCCAATTCACCAATTCTCTTTATGAGAAAAAAATTACCAAAAAAAGGGCAAAATATCTTCACTGCAATGTATAATTAAACTTTATTTGGTGACTAAGCAAATCAGTTGAGAATTAAAAAAAAATTGATAGACCTATTGATTGGCCTAGTCATAGGTGTATTTATAAATAAGAAGTCACAGTTCTTGTGTTGAATTTACAGCACAGGCTTTTCAGATATACCTGCCTGCTCCCATAAAGATATGCATATGGATAGATGTAAATTGTATATGCAGTAACATGTTTGTGGAATATGATATGAAACCAATATAATTTAAGAAAGTCTCACTGAGTGTAAACATGCAAAAGTGAGAAGCAGGCAAGCTCATACCTCATTACAGCTGTGGCAAAAAATTTCAGGCGAGAGATCGTTTCAAAGATAACTTAAGCACAAATATTCATATACAGCAACAGGAATATTTGAGTGTAGGTAAGTAAATATGTACACGTATATTTTCTGTCACCCTCCGATACTACTGAGTACTTTTTCTTGCTTCATTGTTGAAACAATAAATAATTAGAATTGACAAGTCATAGTTTTGTAGGCAATATGTATCGACCTAGATTTTGATTGTACTCAAAGTCTGATTGGAAGACTTTTCTAAGCTGATGACATTTCATACCTGATGGCTAGATAGTGTTCAGAGTAATTAATATATTTCTTTCTGTATTTTCTCCAATTTGGTACTTCAGGTGGTGTAGAGAAACATTCAGTAAATACTCAGTCACCCCCAACACAGTTTGCTGCTTTTCTGAAAAATAGATACTTGACGCTGAAAAGGTTCAAAAGATACCACTTAAAACTTTTTTTTTTGGTTTGGTGTTTTTTTTTTTTTTTTTTTTTTTTTTTTTTTTTTTTTTTTTTTTTTTTAGAGTAATTTTATATTAGATGGTCAGAGAACTGATTTCTCACAGAAGTATTGCTTGGTAGAGAGGCAGCCTCCTTTTTCCTCTTCTCCTTGTGCAATGACATTTTGTTTCTTGTCTGCAGAGCAACTGATGCTTAGCACACAAGGCAAAGAGACTAGGCAGTGGTTGGTAGTGGAATAGCATTTTGAATGTCCTGAAGGTATGATAGAGTTGAACAGAGCACTCCCATCCTGTGTCTGACTACTTTAATGGAAGTGGCAGTACCATTTCAGGAATGACTCCAGCTGCCTTTACTTTGTACATGTCTGTTCTTGTGTGTCAGACATGCAACAGCTAATGCCTTACAACTTCATATGTTTGCTTGTGCTCAGACACTGAAGCTGGCTCCCCAGACAAATCTCAGGCTAACAGGTAAATGCCTCATGAGCTTTAAGTGGGTCAGGGATAAGGTGACTGCAAATGACTGTGTCTTCCAGGTACATTTTTTTTTTACTTACGCACCATAATTTCATAAAAAATTTATTTTAAGCATGAAAGAAGGTGCCCTGAATCTCACTTCTCATTTGTCTTAATGTATGTCCTTGTGCTTTTCCATACACCTGGGTTTGTCATCTCAGCTCCTGCTTCTGTGTAGTCTGGTTGCAAATAAATCAAGGCACAAAATTCTTACCTTGGCAATGACACAGTCTTTTTTTGGTTCAGGACAACTTAATCTTAAATAAAGTTAAGGTGACATTTTATTCCTCATCATGATATGATTCTCATAAGTCAACTTAAAACATTTTATTGAATGAATTATTTGTATTTGCTCAGTTCAGGAAGTACACTCTTATTCTGAGAGAAATACTGGTAGGCTACAGGATCTACCACAGGCAAAGAAATGAGTCTCTGATATTGATAACAAGACAAAACTAGTTTTTGTTTTTAAACACCATTTCATTTGCCAAAAGGGAAAAGAAGACTACCTCATTCCTACCTGCTATAAGTTAGTATAAGAATTTAGACAACTCAATTCCAATTAAACATTGATAAATTTATTAAGCAAGCGATAATAAAGCAAAACAGCGCTGGGTGGCCTGGAGGGCAAGTGCCCCGCCGAGGCACACACTGAAAATGTAGTAAATGTTCCTTTTATACATTTTCGAGTCCCGGGTTTCGGATGTAAATCTGCTTGTGGCTTGAGTTCGTGGCTCGTTGTTAAGTGGTCATCTGGCATTTGTCAGAGATAAAAGGTGCAGTTCTTATCAGCTGTAAATTTTACCAATACTGATACTTGTTTGTTTAGCAAGATGTCTGCAAATATTTTTACTGACACTTGCTTGATTAACAGGATGTCTATGAAACTGATCTTGTTGAATTATAACAAAAGGTTTTTATTCCCTCATACACATAAGATTTTATGAACAAAGTTAACCCTTCTATCACACTACCCTTTGCCCCTCTAGTGTCCACATGCAAACTAAAGGTAAACAAAATGACTCCTACAGAATGCTAAATGGAAGGTTGCTAATCTTGATGCCTGATCTGAGTGAGGCACATGCTGGCTATACTGAGTGAGTCCCAGGTCAGGGGGCTGCTCTTTGTTGGTGGCCAGGCAACAGTCCCCATGCTGCACTCAGCCAGGTGGGTTAAAATTATGGGGCTGGCATGTGGGAATAAGATAGCGGAAAAAAGGAACAAAAAAGGGCTTGAACAAGTTCCCCCTGACATTAAGAAAGATGGATAACTATATCATGATGGATAACAGCTGATGCTCCTTTTCCCTCTAAAGGAAAACAGACTGCACTCCAAGGGTGCTTTTGTTTAAGGTGGAGCCAAGCACGGTCAATTGCTCATCCCCTCTTCAGGCTCACCTTGAGAAGCAGTCTCATGACATACCACTTGCTGTTGTTGAGCTGTGTCTCCACTTGCCCAGGCCTCTTTGGCTGCTCTGCTCCACTGGTTGATGCAGCTACCATGGAAACTGCAGAAAGCCCTAAATTGTCACACTCTGACATGGAAATAGTTTGCATCTTTGTTCCATCTGTCCCTACTGAGCTATCTACTGTCCTTCTTCCTCTGATCCTACCTATCACTGTGTTTTGATGTATGACAAGGGGAAATTGGGAGTAAATTACCAACTATGTGCAGAAACAGGGAGTTCACTTCAGTAAAAGCAAACAGAGTTGAGTGCTGTGTGCTGAACCTGGAATATTATATATGGGTA
>NW_020956052.1:0-37332 GCF_003031625.1 Empidonax traillii
GACACAGTCCAAGCTTTTGACAAGCATGGGAAACACAACCCTTGGGGAGCTGAATGGCAGCACAGCTACACTGATTTACTGAGGGTAAAGACAAGAGTGGAGTCTCCACTCTCTCCTGCCATCACACACTGGGACTTGATCCAAACCACAAGGGCACTGCCAGGAAGGCACACCCAGCACCAGGCACTGCCCAGCTGGCCTCACCTCCACATATGGAACATCTGGATGGTTTTATAAGGTAACTGTGACTGGCACAGAGGCTTCTCCCTGCACCACTGACCAAACAAATGAAGATGGAAGTAGAATTCCTCCTAAGCCCCTTGTGCCAATGTATCTGCTGATGGCATGGCAAAGGCAACACTCCCTCCTCAGGCTCCTCCTTGGTGCTCCTCTGAACCTGCTGTCAGTGGCCTTGCACCAGAAGGCCAGTTCTGCTGAAGGTTTTGATGTTCCTCCTTGTTTAGCTCCCCAAACTGGTGACACAGGCACAAATATTGGCACAGAGACAGATTCTAGAACAGGCATCCAGGAGGCTGCATCATTCTAGTGTCCCCCAGCTTATCCCCATGGTAACACCAAACTGGACACCAAGGCCTTCACTGCAGAACTTGGCCCCATGAAACCCCTGAACAGGAAAAATGTCATTGGAGCCACTCTTGGATGGAGGGAGCAAATGCCTTGAGACTCAGTAGAAATCCAGTGAGAAAGAAAACTTGGGGCGCAGGTACCAGCTGCTCCCTGAACTACGCACCTAAAACTCCCTCCTGGCAGGCAGATTGCTGCCCAGTCACCAGCGTGCTGTCCTGCCAGTTCTGTGTGGCCAAACAGGGCACGTGAACAAGAAAAGGGCATTCACACACAACACACTAGCCAGTGCTGCCTTCTACAGTGCCAGTGACTCCAGACATTGATGGGATTGCTACAAGAACCCAAAACAGGGGAATTTGTGTTTCTTAATATTTGCTCCTCTGACTTCCACTGCAACAAACCCCCTGAATAACAGTGGAACCCCCCCTGAGCTCATCAGAGCCCAGAGAGGGTTCCCTCAGGGTTAAGAAGCATCCAGTCTATTCCCAGAAAATTCTCACGCATTAGAAAACAACACATTCACTTAACCAGGAGGGTTCATTTTTAGCCAAAGCTTCCCAACACCCCTTCTTTCAGCAGCATTACTACTAGTTTTGGGTTACTACAGTCACAAGAGTTACAGATTTTCTTATGCCTCTTCGGTGGGTACTTTCTCCCCACTCTCACCACAGCGAGCATTTCTACAGCTCTATTTCCATCTTTCTTCCTCGAACTCCAACATTTTCCAGGGCACGTTTGCCTGGGGACACGATGGACAACTCCACCCTCACCATTCACCAGCTCTGCCCGCTTTCCGCCCCCTCAGCCGAGCCAGCCCGTCACCGCTGGCACAGCAGAATCCCGCATTTCTCCGTCTCATCTCCCCCTTTTCCCCTCGTCCTCCCGCTGTGCGTTACCGCTCTCCTGGACCCGCAGCTCCAGCCTCCAAGCAGTCCTTCCCGAGCAGGATGGAGCCCTTCCAGCACAACCCTCACGGACCCCAGAGGGGCTCCCCATCGCACCCCTCAGCCCAAAGGCCTCTGCCCCTCGGGGGATGGCACTCGGAGCCAGCCCAGGGCTGCCCGGGGGTCCCTCTGCCCGGGGGTCCTGCGGGGAGGAGGCTCCGACCCGGGGCCGGAGACACGCTCCGCTCGTGGAAAGGTTCCCCGTGGGAAAATACACCTTCCCCCGAGCTCGACGGGAGGGAGAAGCCACCCAGCCCCAGCTCACCGGCAACCCGAGAGCCGCGTCCCCTCCTCAGCCCGGGCTCACCTGAGCGCCCGCCGGGACGAGCGGCTCCATCCACGGCCCGAGCATCACAGCATCCACCCTCCTCCGCCCTCGCCCGCCGATCCCGCCTCCGGACTGGCCTCCCCTGGGACCGCCCCACCGAGTCCTGCCGGGGACACCCGGCGAGAACGTCCCCGGGACCCGCCGGAGCCCCCCCTGTCCCGCCATCGCCCCCCGAGAGGGGCGGCCGCTCACGATGTACCACCTAAAACTGCAGCAAGGCTTCCCCCCCACACACCCCCCCGCCGTCTCCTTCCCACCTCAAGGAATTTGTCCTGGCACCAACGCGTCCCATCGCAGCTGTGCCTGTCGTGGTGGTCGTACCTGTCGGTGGATGCTGGAACCGGCGCGGGGGTGAACACATAACGCGGTCAGAGAGCTCCCGACCTGAGGGGCTGCTAAATTAGGGGCGGGAGGAACGGCTGGGGAGGGTGGGAGCTTCCCCGCGCGGACTGCGATGCGGGGAAATGGTTTACAAAGGTGACACGAGTCACCAAAGAAAAACACAAACAAAAAACAACAAACAAACAAACAAAAAATACGTTTTCCCCGCAGTCGAGTGATCTGAAACTGCCTTCCCTAGTAATGTTAAATTATTTCTTTTATAAGAACAGCTCTTAATCAATTTTGAAGTTACAATGGATTTCCAGGTGTTTTTTGTCTGCCCGGCTGAGCGGAATTTAAATTAATGAGCCAAAGTTGCTGCTGCTCACCCTCCTTGGAGAGAGCGTTTGGATGAGATGAACTCCTGAGAATCTCTACCCATCCCAACTTTTCTGCATTTCTGAGCTGCACGGGCTGCACCCTCAGCAGCCCGCGGTGCCGAGCCCAGGGATGCTGTTCCTGTTCCTCACCCGGTCCCTGGATGAGAGCAGTCACTGCATGAAGAGGGAGACAGGAGTGGTACATTCAGGGACCAGCAGCTGGATCCGGGGAGATGGCGGGGCGAGCACGAAACCTGCCGTTCTCTGTTACTCCGGAACGGAAACGAAGTGGGGAAGGAGTGTCTGAAGCCCAGAGATCTCTCCAGGAGGTTGCCAGAGCCAGGATTTATCTCCCGTGGAACGGCTACAGCAGCGATTGTAAAGTCAGCCTCTGGACACGGAGATGTATCTCAGCAGCCACATTCAGATCCCACGCGTGCCTGTGGGCTGTTTTATCATTCATTCCTGACGCTCGGAGGGGGGACCCCAAGGATGCCAGCCAGCCCCTCTCGCAGATCAAAGTTGGGGGGGGTCCTCGGGGAGCCAAGAGAGGGTGTGGGAAACAAATGACCAGAGCACAGCAACTTGCACATCACCCTCCAAAGCACTGGCAGAACAGCAGTAGCGTCACCTGGGAGCTGATTCCAGAGCTGCAAATCCCCTCAGTAAACAGCTTTCAAGTGCTTCTCGCCTGGTTTTGGTTCGGTGAGTGGTTTCTTATGTCATCTCTCAGCCAGCGAGGGGGTTTCAGCTTGACCTGCGAGAGGAGAGCCCCGGGGAGGGTTGCTATGACACTGCAGGTGGCTCATCCTCACCTCTGCTTAAACTAAGCCGGTGAGCTGCTCAGACAGACCCAGCCCTGGGCAGTCCTGGTGCTGGAAAGAGCTTCCACAAGAATCATTCCCGTGGAAGCAGCACAATCGCAGCACTGGTCTCTTAGCCTGGAACACACGTAAATGGCTCGTGGTGATTAGATTGTGCTGTCCTGCGTCAGGAGAGAGGTGGGAGGAGAAGGTAGAAGAGAAAGGACAGAGGCTGCAGCAGAGCGAGCACATGCCAAGGGTTTGGGGTTGCCTGCACACACTGTGGAGAGAAGGAGGGTAGGCAGCAGGGACACCGAGCCTTTGCAGTATCAGTTTCCCAGGTCTCATCCCATCCTCTGTTGCTGTTACACCATTTCCTTGGTGGACAGACTTTAGCCTAGGTGTTCATGGAGCTGAAAGGCCCAAAGTGGTGAGTGGGAGTAAATGGCACAGTGGTGCCCGTGGGGCTGTTTTTCCCTGCCTGAGGGTGGTCTCCTGCAGGCACAGGGATGTCTGATAGAGCACTGCTCCTGCCTTTCTGTCCAGTGGCTCCTCGTGTCAGGGGTCATATCAGGGTGCAGCTGCTGACTCAGTGGCTGGGCTGGAAGCCACTCCCATCTCTCCTTCCTTACCCTTTTCAACCCCAGCTGTTGGCTTGTCTCCTGCTGTCTCTCCTGGCTTTGGTTTCAAGCCAAACAGAAGTTTTGCCCTCCCTCTGGAAAAGCAGATCAAACCCTCTTACGATGCAACCACCAGCTCTTTTCTGGTCTCCTGACAGGAGCCAGGTTGCAGACTGAGACCTTAAACCACCTGCCTTTTTTGTGCTGTGGTGCCAAGGGGATGGTATTCCCAACCAGCCACAGTGGGATTGACACCAGAGTGTGTTCCCCACGGCTGGGCTTTCTTGATCAAATTTCTGTGAGAGGAGAGAAGGATAAACGAAAGGCTTTGCTGGCAGACACTGTTACCTACAGACCTGTGTATCTACAGCTGACTGCAGGGAGACCTGGAAATCACAGCTGTTCGTCCCTCTCTGCAGGAGCCTGAGATTGCAAAAGCTTCCCCTGGTCCACGCCCAAAGTAAGAGAGTATTGAATTAATCACCCTCACCAAATTGGCTTGGATTGTGCCATAAAATTTCACACTGGTTGCATCAAATCATTTCGGTTTCCATCAGATTTAAATACGTTTAACTATATTCAAAATTCAAATACTGGTTTAAAAGGAATAACTGTTTTGAGTTGGAGGGAAAATGTTTGCTTAGAAAAATGTCAAATCTGGAAAATTTGTGTGGACCTTTAATTCCCCTCACCACATTTCCCTTTTAGATATTCACTCCCTCCTGCCAGAAGGCCAGTTTGAATAAAAAAAAAGTCAGAAAGCCCTAAATCACTGGAAAATCCCAAACTAACTCCACCTACTATAGCAGTGATTCTCTAGGATAAATGTTTCAGCTAATTATAAGGGCCCAAATCTGCAAAACTGCAGTCAGTAAGAGGTGCCAGGTCCCATAAATCAGGTGACTCTGATTTGGGCACCGAGATTAAGTTACAAACGCCCAGTGTTTGACTCCCCCACCCCTGTGTTTACATATATTTGTAAACGTTTGTTTCTTATCAGACTAATGCCACCACTCAGCCTCTAAAGGGGAGATTTCCTAAGGCAAGGAAAGCAGCTGCAGCGTTCCCCAGCTCCAGTGCAGCAGGTGATGAAATGCTCCTGGGCTTCACACCTTGACCTACCTTAGGATGTAGAGGTAAATAGGATGGTGGGGACACCCTAAAACCCACTGATCACTGTGTTCCTGCATAAATAAATGTCATTATAAGTCCTCTGCTCCTCCTTTGTTCGACGTGGTCCTTGAGGATATCTGTTGAAATACAAGGCTTCATTATCCTTCAGATGTGAATTACTCTTTACTCGGAGGCTTTGTGGAAATAAAACACATTTAGGATTACAAGCACAGATGCAGAAGGGCCTGGCTGCTTATTGACATGGGGTTGTTCTTTGCAGGTCCCAATGCACCTTCCAGAAAGGGCATGGTCTAGTCTGAGGGCTGGAGCTCTGTGCAGCTGGACATCTCAATTTAAAAGCTTCCTGCTGCAGTACATGCTTAAGCACTGACCTTGCCATGTGCTAGAGGTGCTGGATGAGCCAAAAATCCCACCCCACCTCCACAAAGCAGAAATTACTCATGCCCAGTGAAATTTATCCACCTTTGGGACGGGGCATGACAGCAGGGTTAACAAACCCACCAAAGTGCCAGGGAAAAACAGGACCACAGAAGATTTTTCACTCCCCCTGAGGCAACCAGTGCCAGCACACAGCACTTACCAAGCTTAGGGTGAGCATTTAACCAGTGAAATAAAGTCCTTTTGTTCGTGCACAGGCTGCTGATGTTTACTGAGGTTTGGGGGTAGCCAGTGTTAATTACAGAACATTTTCTGCAAACCATCCTCTCCTTGAATTTAATGGTCTTTCAATAGCCCCAGCATCCTTCCTGGGCTTTGTGTCAGGCCTGATTCTGTTTGGTTTTTGTTTGAAAAGCAGAGTGGGGAGCACAGGCCCAATATTTGCTGTTACCTCTAATCATTCATGCCAGGCACCTCGGGATTGATAAGGAAGGAGCAGCCATGGAATCTGGAATGGTTTTGCAGAGTAGTCATGGAGTCAGCAAACACAGCAGGACTGTGTGGCTCTCAGTCCTGGCCTCTGGGGAACTCGTGCATTTACTGGTGACAGCAGCCAGCTCTGGCTTAAGCCCTCGGGATGGCAACAGAGAGAGAAGGAATTGCCCAGCAGGTGGAGGGACAGTTACACTCTGTGGGGTAATTTTCAGATTCCAGCAAAGAGGAAGGAGGTGCACAAGCTTTTTTGGCGTTTAAGATAACCCCACCGTTCTTTCCTCCTAGGAGTTCTTCTTCTTTAGTACCGAAAATATAATTTTGCTGTGGTTTTCCATCTGTGAGTGGTTTGCTGTGTTGCAAATGATGCATAAAGGCCACACACAATTATTTTCCCTGTAGGTGATGTCTCATGAGAAACCAGGAGAGGGAACAGAACTACACCTTGTTAGAATTCCCTACCATTAATTTAAGCATCTGCATCCATCCACAAATATATAAAATAAATAAACATCTATGTTTATAAATAAAATAAATATCTAAATACGCAGCTAAGCCACTGGAGGAGCAGCTCTTCTGCAAAACACTGGATGCAGCTGGTGTATCACAACTCCAAAAATCAGACCACCTATCACTTGGCTCAGATTCACTACTGTGTGTACACCTGAATGAGGAAGAGTGAAACCCAAAAATCATTACCTGTAATTAGTGAGAACCAAAGCAGATGAGTTATGTTTTCTTGCTGTATTACCCAAATCATCTCTACAGGGTGGGAAAGGAGGTAACAAAGCAAGTCTTTTATTGTAAAGCTCCACAGTTAAGAAGAACAAATACTCATCTTGTACTGCTCTCCAAAAAGAAAGATAATTTTTGATTAATCAATTTAATTAATAAATCCAAACCCAACAGGCACAAGAGAAACTTACCAGAACTGAGAGTTAAATGTGAGGCAGTTAGAAATTAAAACCTAAATACAGCTATACTGTTAACTGGATTTGAACACAGGATTTTTCAGGTCAGTAGCTTATTTTCTACCCCAGCCTTAGTGTTTTGATATCTTAATCACTATAACAATTTAATAAGAAAGCCACTTTCACTGACTGAAATTAAAGGCTAATTTTACCAGACAATTGTACAGACAAAATACAGATGGCAGTACTTACAAAGCTGGAGACTGGTGTCCACACATAGAAATTTAATTTAAAAAGGAGTTTATATCAATTGTTTTTATTAGATATCAGCAGTTTACAAATTTGAATCAAGAAATAAAATTACAGAACAGAATTACCTTGAGTTCATTGTTGGTTGTGAGGTGGTTTTTTTTTTTAAAGGTCATAATAACTTGTATGCAGGATGTCATCAGCAATAAATTCTAGACTGTCTAAAACACAGCCCCACTATTTCCTCATTCAGTAATTGATAATTTATCAAAAATCTAAGGTTGTTCTAAACATTTTTAACAAGTATTTCATTAACTACTCTATTAGGCCCTTTATATATTTCAAGTTGTGTTTTTTTTTTTATATTTTGTGCACAATACAGATTTTTTAAAAGCACTTAAGGATCTTATATTGCAATTTTTTTTGTAACTTTCAAAACTAGGAATAAATAGATTGTTCCCATAACAAGATGACATCCACTATTCAGTAACATTTTGACTTCTCCACACTTCACATCCAAGCATACAACTTTCCAGCTGGAATATTGTTTTAAAACACTAATTCCCCACCATTTTAATGCACACCAATTTATGATGGAAGCCTCTACTCCCTGGTAAGCACAGGTTTAACCTAAGTGTATATTTTGCTACAGTCTATCAGATACCACCTCAGCATTTGAGTTCATACCTCTTCCCCTTCCCTGCCTCAAAGAACAAACCAGCAATAAAATAAAAGCTTCCAACATCTACAATCAGGTTGCTAAGAAATAAAGACCGTAAAAAGGAGGAGGGGGGGATGGAAATAATAAAAAGCTTCTGCAATGTAATGAGTTGCTGCAAAATTTCTGCTCTGGGAAGGTGAAAGAGCAGCAGAAGAGGCTGAGCCAGGAAGCTGCACAAAGGGACAAGTGAAAACATCATCAGTCTTAAGGCCACCTTCGTTTCAAATCAGCAGTGGGGTCACTGGTGGGTCCGAAATCTTCAGGTTATGAACCGTATCGATCCTGGAAAAGCAAACAGAGCCAGCCATGAGCTTGTTTGGCACGGAATGAAATCAGTTTTACTTCCACTTGCACAACAAACAGCAAACTTACTGCTAAAAAAATAAAGATCTACTGTCTACCATGAGAGGCCTACAAAGCTCAAAACCAAATTCATTCCTTCCTGCCTGAAGATAATTCAACAGCAGGAGTCACGGTAATAAATCCCTACGGAAAGCCTTTGACTGGTGGTTAATGTGTTGTACCATTTTTACTCACCTGTATAGATGTCATGACCCCGTTAGCAAGTACAGAAAGTTTTCCAGCCACTGATTTCACTCCTTCTTTAAACTGAGCTATGTCAGGAGCTGAAGGCAAGACATTTGTAATGTTGTAGCTTCCTAAAAGGAGAACACACACACACACACAAAGAAAACAGAATTTTATATGAATAAATTAATTTTTTTTTCTTTCTGAAGTATAACATGTGACCAGGAGCACCACACATAGATTTCCAGTGTCTTAAATCCATCTTATTTTTGATTTTTTTTTCCTTTTTTCATAATTCCAACCCCAGTAGAACCTTCTACACTTTGTATTCCCAGCTGAGCAATTGATGTTTGGGGAACAGATGATTTATGCTGCACGTCCAACCTGTCACAATTTTGTCCTGTATCCTAAACAGCTGCAGCCTAAACATGGATGTGCTTCAGTGGTGGCAGAACTGATGAATCCCATTGGTGTCCATGCACTGGGATGATTTCCATGCTGTGTGTACACACATATTTTGCATTACTGCATCTGAGGCTTGGGAAATTCCACAGGAATTACAGTAAATGTAAGTTAGGTTTTAAATTTCCACTGTCAAAAGACAGGTTTTGGGGTAGGGGGGTGTAACAAAGACATGCAGGACAGGAAGGTTCTGTACACTGTATATAGTGTGAATTTAAAATAAACTAATAATTCCTGCTGCATTTTTTTCTCACTATTATAAAGAGCAGGTAACAACCTGCAAAATTCAGTAGAAGTTTATTCTTTATAATATAACTTCACATTTTCTTGAAATATTTATAAATATTTAAATACTTTAATTAAATATTTGGGTTACATGCCACTCAGAGAGTAAGTAACCTCTTGCAGGCAGGTGTTTTACATCCTGCTTTTAGGAATCTGCATTCCTCCACAAGTCTAAAAATTCACAAACATAATTTCTTCACTTCTATATCTTTTTTTAAGCCCATGTTGCAAATGCTCTTTCAAGTGGGTAAAGCAAGGTACTGTGATTTCTGCTTTAAGTCTCCTTTCCTCCTTAATTTTTCACATTTCAAATTACTAAACCCCAGTTTTGCTCAAGTAACTGGTAATAGGAGTTATTTCTCCATTAGTCATTGTACTAAAAAACTTGATTTCAGGGGATCAAAACTAAACAGTCACATGTTTTGGGGTTTTTTTTCCCTTCCAACTCTTCCAAAGTAAAATCAGATGTTGTGAACTAGTTGTTTTTTTCAGTCTATTTTAACAATTACTCACAGATTTCAAGTTCTTCAGTAACTCTTTTTTAACCCCCCCCATTTCTTCACAAGTTAAGGAATGAAACTCAACCGATCAAGTCAGTATTTTCCTTTTCCCTTTTTATTTCCCATTATTGCACTTTGTTGGAACTGTTGTTGTTGGAAAGAACAATTAGAATCCTTTCTAGGCTGATGAACTGCAGCCTGCAATGTGAGGGGTTCCAACACATCTTCGAGGCAGACAAACCCACTGAAAAATTGCCTTAATAATTTGGCAGGACCAGTGTTAGGAGCAAATACCCTGAGGAGTGGATGTGCCATGCAACAGATTACGTGGGAATTCCCAGGCCACCAACATTTTAGTTATGACTTTCCTCAGATCCAACAGTCTCATGGCAACTAATAAGTAACTTATCAAAAAAAACCCCAACCCTACTTGATAGTCCAATATTACTTTTGATTTGTTCAAGGTGTACCTGTTGGTTGTTTTCTCTGATCTTCAAACAGGTCAGCTGAACTGATGGATGTGCACCCAGAAAGCCTCTCCAGTCGAGCTCTTGCTTCATACTTGCCCAGAATGGAGAATAAAAAGGCATTTGAACCACATGCTCTCACCTTCTGAGGCCATTTCAGATCATTCAGAGGTTACACACACAGTTTTAGGACACACAAATGCAGCTGAAGTTACCGTGCTGAGGGCTGTTCCTGTTTCAGGGTTTTCACATCACACCGAGTTTGTCACCGACTCATTTCTGAGTTATCAAAGAGTGACATTTACCACTGCTACACCAGCTCACTGTCAGTAACCCTGACATTTCTAAAAAACTAGGCAACCAACAAAAACAACACCTGAAAAACGTGAAATGGAGTGGGTGGGCAGGAAAAGGAGAAAGCCCTGCAGTAAACACCGTGCTGACCCTTCTAAACACTTTAAATCACCTTAAAAACAACTTTTTCCAAGTTCCCTGGTAATGGTAATTATATTTTTTACATCACTCTCTACATTGTTAATTTTTCGCTACAAATAGATTTTCTGACATGACCTCTCACCTCCAAAATACAACACAGTATTAATCTGGTTTTTATTTCTAGGCTGATTTAACTGCTGAACAATTTATTTACTTATTTAATTATTTCCAGTTCCCTGCAACAAACACAGAGCTGGCAGATATTTTACCAGTGGTTTGTTGACATCACTTTGGGTATTTAGAGCAAATTAATTAGATTCTATCAAATATAAGCAAGTTAATTAGATTCTATCAAATATAAGGAGTGCTGAAACACAGTCTATAACTTCAGTCAGGTCAGAAGAATGACTGAGGTTTGGGCTGAGAAGCAGCTGCGATTCCTTAAAATTAAATACTAAATAATCAGTTAACCGAAATTTGTACATTTCTATCAAATAAATATTCAGGTGGACATCATTTTATAAGCTTACTAATGTTACCAATTTTGACTGTTTACATACAAGCATATTCTCTGTATAGAAGAATAAAACCTTACACAAGAAGGAAACTTGATAGAGCAACTTCTCTTTATGGTCAAAGAACATCATGACATTCAAAAATACTTCTCCCTGCTTTCTACTCACTTCAGCATGATCCTGCCTTCCAAAATACATGTCTGATGAAATTGCTTTCACGTTGCCAAATTTTTTCTGGGCCTCATCTGTGTTTGAAGGCGGTTCATATTCAGGTTTACGCCGAGATGCAGGTCTAAAAGAGAAATAAACTGAATTAGTGAGCGTGACTTTGGTCACACCGTGTCAGAACGCAATAAATTAAAGGGTTTGTGATGGTTTTACAAGGCAGTGTTTCAAATTAGTTAACCTGGTGTCTTTATTGTCAGAGTTCACTTCAAAAGTAAGCTAAACTACGTGAGCCAGGACAGAATATTTCTGCAACACCTCAGAAAACCCCAAACCACCTCAGTGAAACAACAGAACCAACTGAAGTGCACTAAACCCTGCATTTTCCAGGTAAATGAAAAATACGGTTTTAATTCAGAAAAACAGATACAGAAAACACCAACTGAGCATATAACCCCCCACATTCTTCTATTTTCCACTTGAATAAGACAAACCCACAGCTGTCAGAGAAGAAGGACTGTTTTTTATCATCCCAGCGATCAGACCTGCTGTTTTTAAGTGCCTCCAGGACCTCCATCCTCAGAGCTGGGCACCTACAGTTTCATTCCATTGATAACTCGCTTTTCTCTGCTTCCTTACACAATAAACAAAGCAAGTGTGTGCTCAGAACAGGGCAAATATTTGAGTTTCTCTCCACAGCTTTTGTCTACTTTTTTTTTCTTTGTTTGTTTGTTCTTTTTTTTTGGCTGAAAGGCTTTGGAAATTTATCTCCAGCACATACACATTGTACAGCACTGAGCAAAACCAGCCAGTAGTGTCAATAAGAAATTTGAAATGTAAATGAGAAATAGAAAATGTAAATTCAGCCTCGGGGGTCTCTCGAGGAAAGTTATGGCCAAATTTTCCTGCTACAAAAATCCCACTGTTTTGACCAGGACTTAACTCACATTCACAAACTTGGGCTTTGTGTACAAAAATCTCGGTGTACCTGTCTGAAAACGCTGTGCTTTTTGAAGGCAGCATGATATCACTGTCTC
Organism: Empidonax traillii; assembly: GCF_003031625.1. Classification (NCBI taxonomy): domain Eukaryota; kingdom Metazoa; phylum Chordata; class Aves; order Passeriformes; family Tyrannidae; genus Empidonax; species Empidonax traillii. The sequence continues at coordinate 12,264 of NW_020956052.1, forward strand.
TGTTGTTATTTTCTTTCTTCCAAAAAGAATCTGAGTTGTCATCCCACTTGGAGAAAGTGCTGCTCCTCAAATCTGAAGAGTCATAGTACCTAGAATAAAAGAAGGGGCAAAAAAACCCTATTGAAAAGTGGGAATTATATTCATTTTTGTTATAATTATTATATTGCGATAATAAGTGGTACATTTTCAGGAAAATGATAGTTGTCAGTGAATAATCTGCATTTCATAATGCTAGTTTGTACAGTTGAATCCAATGGCTCAGAACAGTAAGGAAAGACCTTCTTGCTGGTTCTGTGTATTTTTTTAATCCAAATAATAATTACTTTCAAATTTTGTAACATGTTCTATTAAAAAAAATGCTGAAAATGTATTTCTTAATTTAATAAGACAATCTTCTCTAGCATATCAGAACTGCAGAGAAAACACAAAAGAGCAAAAAAGGATGAAAAATGAAGCATGTTTGTCAGTACTATTACATTATCTTGGTCTCTTCTCCTCTTGATTATCTGCACATATCTCTAAGCATATATGGAAAATATTTGCAAAAAAAAAAAAAAATTCACCAAAACCTCTTAAAATGCCAAAGATTTGTGCTTGAAAAAAATTGCTTAAAGTTTGCACATGAGCAGGATATGAACGAACTTCTCCAAAAAGCAGGAGTCTCTCTCCTGACACACCAAAGGGAACCACAGCAATCTCTCTGAATTCCATATCAGGGTGTCATAACAACCAAGGTGTTTATGTGGATGTGAAGCTTTCCAGTCTCACAGTGGCCATCAAAACCATGGCACTGGGCAGGAGCTGATGAATAAAATTAATTTGGAATAAAACCATTTGTTTTCTCCATCCTTCCCTCTCAGATTTTTGTAACTTTGCAAAAATATTTGGGGTAGGGAAAGAAAGCAAAAGTGCATTTAGCAGAAAATAACATTTTACATTCTTACATTAATAAAGGTTTTATTAATGGTGTCAAAAAGAAAAATCATAATCTAAGGATTTCCAGAAGCTTCAATAATATACCTAAACCTTGAGACATTTAATTGGCTTAATTTGCAGATACTTCTCAGCACTTTAATATCCAGTCTGATTATTTTGCTTTTGTGCATATGGTGCAATGATATTAAAAGTGCTTTGCCTCTATTTCAAATTCACAGCTTGAAATAAATAATAACAACGTTAACAGGCCCAAATCTCACTTTATACTTGAAAGAGGATGAACTTGTATAGCAACTCCAATTAGATTCTATTACTGCTACAGTAGAAGAGCAGGGCACAGCTAAGCTAAAATTTATCTTCTAATTACTGAAGCAAAGCACATTAAAAGCCTCTTCTATAATTCATCCTTTGCCTCCTATGAAGAATTTGAGAGCAGTGGCAGTTCCTGCCAAGGAACAAGCAGGGAAGCACCGAAATGCAGCGTTTTATTTTACAAGGCTGCTGCCAGTTTACTCGACCACATTTGCATCTCTGCTGCCACTGCTGACACCACAAAGCACTGACACAGAAGCCTCTGCGCTTTTATTTGCCTGTCCCAGGTAATCAGGCACAATTTCTCATGTTTCTATGGCCCTGATCCAGTACAGGCAGTCGACAAAAGCAACACCTTTACATATCTCTCAGCCCAGAAACAGCTGTTTCACTGCAATCAGTGCCTGTAGGACTAATTATTTCTCTCCTCCCTCCCAACAGCAGTGTTTGATAATTTGCACTGCGTTCATACTCTGATAAAATTTGTTTCAATTATTTTTTGCTTACATTTGATGCCCAGGTGTACTTGAGTCTGTCAAATAGGACTGCAGACAATACACCCACCACACAACACCTCCAAAAGATTGAAGGGTTTGCATTTGACGTGTGTTCAGACACAAGACTGATGCAACCGTGGCATGTCTAATATCACACTCCAATACTTGTTTCATTTTAAACTGAAAGTTGGAGACAGTACCCCCAAGAAATGGATAAATAATAAAAAGAGAACGAACACAAGTCATTCTGATGGGATTTGGAACAGAGCAAATGAAAGCTTCCATGGCCATTGTGTGTGCAAGCAGAGACTACACCCTGGACAAGACAAAACTTAGAAACACCACATACCTTCTCACAAAAACTAACTCCTCTTCTTTACAAATACATCTGTCACCAGGTAAATACATCTATCACTAGGTAAGGCCACCTTTTTCATGATTTTCCTGATTCAGATGTCCCCTAACAATATGCTGGGTGTGTATACAGGTTCCACTGCCTCCTGCTCTGATCTGAGGCTTCCAACATATTGTGCATATTCCACTTTGTAACCTGCCTGTACCTCTACACCCACTCAAAATAAAAAGCTCATACAATACCTTGATCCAGAAGAGAAATAGGAGTCTTCCACATCATCAGTGTACCTTTTCTTGGGCTTTGCAATTACAGGTGTTTCCTGCTCTATTGTTTGCATATCTGAGGTGACTGAGTGGGAAATGCCACTGGGGACAGGAAGAAAACAAGTATGTCAAGAGGTGACAAAGCTCACACCCTAAAAGAAAAAAAGAAATGAAAGCCCAAATCTGCTTTCTGAAGGTTGCCCATAAAGCCCAGGCTCTACAAACAGTTCAGAAAAAGGAGGGATTAAGCCAAATAAAGAAAAGCCTTGGAAAACTGCAGCTCCCTGAAGCAGTGACACAACTTCTGAACACAAAGCCCATTCTGACAGCTGGGAAACACAATTTAGGTGAACAGGTTAGAACTCAAATCTACCAGAAGCTTCCCCTTGACAAAACCAGATTCTTTAATGATATTAAGTTTCCATAACATGCTGCAGTAGATTTTTTTTTCATTTCCTGAGTAAAATGAAGGATAACTGCACAAAGGCAGAGAGAATTTTAAATACACTTTATTGACCTTCACGTACCTTCTGTTGCTGCCCAATCCCATGCCAAGCCTCTCCAATTCAGCTTTCTTCTTACCAGACAGATTTAAGTTTTCTTCTCTTGCTTTAATATCAAGGTCTCTGTAGGCCAGCCTTAAAGATGACACACTAGAACCAAATATAGAGTTAACACAGAAATGTAAAATCCTACCCTGAACAACCAACCCCATAATGCTGGTAGGAAATTTCCAAATATACTGTATTACTGTATTTTCTATGCTCTGTGGTTACTGGAAATATTAACTATTTTCATTGTGCCCCATTTGTGTTTGAAGATGGTTCATATTCAGGCTTTTTCAGGCTACTCATCATTAATTGGATTAAATTCCAACTATAAAGATGGAAGAAAGCCAGGAGAGAGGATGGTCTACATGGCACCCCAGTCTGTGCACGAGGTCAAGTGAACTATCAGAAAAAAGATAAATGAGATTCAGGATGTTCCTGGTAGATGTGTTTTTAAGTAAGAACAGAAGTGTTATTTGCATAAGGTACCTATGGTAGTATTTAAATTTTTTTTTTTAATTTTGTTAACTACCTCATCAAATCAGATTTCATCATTTTACCATTTAATTCATACTTACAGTGGCTCTTCCTTCTCAGTTTTCTTGCTGCTGTGAGGATCCTCTTGTTCCTTCATTTTATCTACAGCCTGTGCTTGTTTTTCAATCTCACTGAAGCTTTGGATGCTCACCTTCTGGGCCCCCAAACCACCTTTTTTGGCACCGAGCTGGAATTATTGAAAAACAAAGAAAACCCCAAAGTCCCAACATTATAAGTGAGACAATCACTTTGACTGATTTAACAGCAAACACTGCACTCTGGGGGAAGCATATGCAGACAGCAAGGAAAATTTGTTTTGATTCTAAACATGCTGTTTCTGCTGTCTCTGACAGGTTATACAGGAGTAACACAACAAAATTTGTTGCAATGGAACCACTCGGTGTTTAAATCAATTCGATCACAATTTACATTTAGAAGTGGCAAAGATTCTTGAATTAATTCTCACTGGCCAGTGCTAGTGTGTTATCTCAAGCATTGATTTATTCATATTTTTAATAAACCTGTACATAGGTATTTACTGATCTGTGGTAGGAGAGCAAGGCACAAGTTTTGTGTATATGTGATTAATCTCTACATGTGAGACAGCAGTTCAAACTTCTTTTAGATAAACACATCAGATGAGAGGTTCCCTTCTGCACTTTTTTCTTTTAATAATTCTATTTTTTAGTTCATATTCCTTCAATATAGGGATATATAGCCTTTCATTCTGACTAAAAGATTTAAAAACCACTTAATACAACAAATATGGATACAACGATGCCGACTCAGATGGTGGCACAGCACTCAAACTGCTGTTCTGAGTCTCCTGGGTGTTTAATTCCTCACCAGCAATTTTAAGTTTCACAATGAAATTAAATACCTTAACTTTTAAATGCTTTAAACTCTTCATGGAAGAGCTCTGGCCCATTTCCACACAGTTTAGGCTCTGACACTACAGTTCACAGGCTGTACATGAACCTGCAGATGCCACTTGGAATACAAAATTCCTCTTATGTATCAGGGCCCTCTAGTGGGAGCACAAAACCACAGGACAATCCAAATTAACCTGCTCCAGCAAACTTCCAAAATCTTTTGTCCTACAATAGCCCAGGCCCAAAAGGAGTGGCTCCCTGTAACCCACTGTCACCCCAATAGCCTGAGACTGGGGCTGTTTTCTTGAGTCTCAAAGGCCACACATCCAAAAGCTGCTTTTTCCTGGCTAACTCGAGGTGTCTTCCTCAGTTTTCAGGTTCCTTGAACCAACATTCTGAGACACTCAACTCTCCTCATGCCTTTTTACAGAAACCAGATGCCTAAGAAAGAGCTAAGACCCAGAAGTCTTAGCTAAGACCCATCCAGCAGTCTGTAAACTGTCTTTAAACTTGAATTAAATGCAGCAAATTGTCTATAACTTACCTATCTATAAAATTTGTATCTATATCTTACATAACTTATCTATATTTACCCATACTGCTGTGTGTTGTGAGATGAGGACTCCTCCAGAAATACAGACCTGAATGTCTCAGGCTCATCTTGCACTGACAGATCACACCCCACACACATATTTAGCCACTAAAAATGCTACTGGAACTCCCTCTGCTCTCGGGGTTTGCTACAAAAAGACCTCAGTGCCAACTACCTGAGGTGAAAGCCTGAAGAAGCCCTGAAATCAACTATCAGCAAGTGAGAAGAAAGGTTGCAGGGCATCAGAGGAGCTGCAGGGACCACAGCAGTCAAAAGAACTGAAGGGGGGGTACAGATCTTGACCATTTTTTTTTTTATTTTTTTTTAAGTATCACCCGCTGTTCAGGTCCAGACACCACAAAGAAAATGCCCCTCAGTTCACTGAGCTATATAAATAGATGTAAACAGAATTTATCTGAGATCAGAAACAACCCACAGAGCTGAAGCACTCTACCACATCACAACAATATCCTGTCAGACAAGTTATCTTAACAATAAACCATTTTCAAACGGGCAAGTGGCTGTTTTGACAGAGAAACCACTTCTAACTCCATTTTGCTTTCACAAATTGCTGCCAACACAAGCAGTGTTGGGTGCTGTCTCACATGGTACATTGCCATGTATTGTAATGTGCATGCTTTCACAGATCTATAACCCAGTTCAAAACACTCATTGTTTATAACATTCACTTACCCCCTTCTTAGCTTGACTTGGCTTCTTTTTTATGAAGGTGGTGTTCTCTGCAAGGATTAAATGGACATGACTTAATTTATTAATACCAGAACTGCAGAAAAACAGGTTTGAGCTGAACTTTAGGTGCAAATGGGACAAAGACTCCTCATGAAAGACAGAACTTGCGATGGTCAAAACAACCAAGAAAAGCACTTGTTTTATGAGAACGTATGTTAAAGGTACAAATGAGAAAAGCAGGAGGTGTATGCAGCTTTTACTAGTTTCCAGCTCTAAAAAAACCCAACAAAACAAACCCAACCAAGTGACTATAAAACAGTGGTGAAGATCATATTGAGTTATCCCCAAACACCACTTCTTTACTACCCCTGTGTTGCTGAGAATCAATACTCCTCATTCTCAGCAACCTGCTCCTGCAAGGATGCTCCTCAAAATGCCAGGTCACTGATGTATTTTATTCTATTCTACCCCCATCAGCTTTTTCTACTTGACTTGCAGTGTGATAAACTCTTCAGTGCTAAGCATCAGACCCTGGACACTGAAGATACTGCATTATCAACACAAGATTTTTCCAGTCTGAATTTTTATTCTCTGTACAAATGGATATTTAGATATTTAGGTGCACTGCACTTGTTGCTCTCTTGTGCTGCTTGCACTCCTTACCTAATGCAGGTTGTGGGGATGTGCTAAGGCAATCAACACTTGGTCCATGTTCTGCTCCTAAAATATAAAGAATAACAAGGGTAAGAACAGCAGAAGGCTCTCCAGAATGCCCAAAATACCAAAACACAACTCTCTGGACTCAGGGAATTGCTTGGCAGAAGCAGCATAAAGTGTTATTTCTATCACATCTTTACCAGTTACCAAAAGAGCATCTGATGTCTTTTGACTCGAATCTTGATTTGGATTTCTAGGAAACATTATTGAAGGAAGATGTAATCCCAAACACTCAGACATAACCCTTCTAAAAAACCCTTCCTCTCAGAAATCCTTGTGTTATTAGCATGGTTAGGTTATTGAACTATTAAAGCAGGATGAAACGAGTCTAAACAAGAGACTACCAGAAATATGCAAGTTACTGTTAACAAAGAATCGGTCATACCTTCACTGGATTCTGGAGTATTCCCTGAAGTTTTCTGCTGGAGGGAAACTGGTTCTGGTGACACCCACTCTGTGTTCTTTGCCTTGAAAAAATACCCAAAATGAAAAGTGCACAGAAAATAGAACATAGCAAATAAACAGGAGCACTGAGATCAAAGACTGCCTAATAAGCATCACTGATTTATTAAGATTGGATTCTTGCAATTACAGCTTCTAGGATTACAATCTGTAGTCAGAAGGGCAGTTATTAAAATTACAAGAAATGCTTACCTTTATTAAAAGCAAGCAGGTTTCAACCCACCCCTGAGCATCTTTATTTCCCCTCTCAGGAATTTCAGTATGTTCACCATCCAAAAAAACCAATCTGCATTTTAAATGTGCTTTATTTACTGTATGCTGGATGGCTGATTTACATGTATCACCAAGCATTCTCCCCACTCGAAGCTCTTGCCCTTCTAGTTTTTTTCCTAATACCTAATTTTTGATGGTGAGCAGTTTTCCCAAGTCTTCCTGAGGAGTCCTCCCACTTCCCTCAGACACATCCTCCTCAACAGGCACTTTGTGAGCAGGTCACGACAACAGCAGCTCCATGATCACACTTGTGTTCTAGTTGTTCACCCACTGTATTAGAAAGCACTCACTCTACAACACTTCCTGGTGTTGCAATATTTAGGAATATCAGGTGTAGTAATAACTTGATTGCTCTAAGCTGAAGAGCAAAATCCCTGAGATTGTTTTTACTGGTATTTTTTTTTAAATTCCAGACTCAATTTTGGGTCTCTGAAATAAATACACGTCAATCTCTCACCCTAAAGGAGGTAGGATCAGATAAACAAAACCCAGCACTGGCAACAGCCTTCAGAAAGTTACTTCAACATTTTCCAAGGGGGTGTAACTATTCTGGAGGAAACAAAAAAGGCTTCTGCTTAACAAGTGTTTAAAGAACTGTTACACTTGACTGATTAAAAGCCACAGGTATCACACAGTATATTGAAATCAGAGCACTTCCAAGCAAATAATCCCGAGTCCAAGTGGAATTCCATGCCTACAAAAAAAGGGAGTTTCATTCCACATTTAGCTACTATTTGGGTCATTCTAAACTATCACATTAGAAAGTGGCTCACACCCAGAAAGAATTCTGAGACCCACAGAAGGAAGAGCAGGTAAATGTTAACTCACTGTCCTACCTTTTCTCTGTCAGGTTTTTTCTTTCAGTTTTAATCTTCCCTACAGAGCAGAGGTAACCAAGGGGTTTAGAAAGCAAACAGGAATTAAGCACAGGTCATCCATACCTTGGGAGTGACATGGGATGCAAAAAAGTCTTCCTCCTCTTTGTTTTGAGGTGATGCAGGTGGTATTCCACATCCATCTGTCCACAGCTGGAGATGAGGAGACAGAATTTTACAGGATCAGTGCATTAATATATTTTTTATCAAATGCATTAATCTTAAAACAACTTTTTTCAGGTTAAAAATTTATTGATTTTTTTTTCTTGGTACGTAATTTTCCCTTACAAATTCATTCAATACATGACATTCCTTTTTTTTTTTTATTCAATTCATCCATATTTTGTGTATTCCTTGTGCATCAGTTCACATCTTTGAGCAATGCCTGATCTCAGGGCAGCCTGAAGGGTCCACAGTGCCACAGGACTGTAGTTCACATATAAACTAAAAACTTAAGTTTGCAGTACACAACTAAAAACACATATTTTCCAAATAATTAATACAAAACAATTGGATGGAAACTGTAATTGAAGCAACATAATCCCAGCTCCTCAGAGTGTCATCTGGGGAACTTACCATCCACTTCAATACATAAAGCATATTTTATTTATTTCACCACATTTTACATCTAAGGCTGTTATATTAAGTAAAAAAAAATATTCTCTAAAGCTGCTGATGTGAACTATGTTGTCTATAGCATGAATAATATTGTATTTTTGTATTGTAATCCATTAAATTTCATGCTACTTGATGCACAGAGAAAAAAAACAACAAGTTTTCTTGCTTTTCTTTTAATTCCCACTCATCTGATCAACTTCCAATGAATCAGTCAGGAACTTTAACAACCTGACTTAAACAATCCAAACACACTCTCTGAGTAAGGAGAGCTGTTGTCAAACTTATTTAACACGTCAGCAAACCAGTTCTGGACACTCTGTTAGTAACTTCTTCCTCTCAGCGACCCAACAGTGTTGTGACAGCTCCCACGAGCTCTTCCAGCATTTCCAAGGGAGAACAGCCAGCTCGGGACATAAATGGCTTGCTAATTCTGCAAACATTATTTCTGCAGGGGAACAAACCCCCCCAAAAATACACATTGACACGTTCAAAGCAAATCCCACTGAACTCCCAAATCTTCAGCAGCCGATCCCATCAGGATTTTACCAGCTGGGATAATTCCCAAACAGTTCTGTTCCGGATAAAACCAGGAGCGCAGAGAACCTTTTGAATCATTAATTAGAAAGCTAAAGTGACTCCAGGGGGGGATGGAATCCCCCTACTCACATCAGTGCCGTGTTTCCTGGTGGCCTGCGTGGCGAGGGATTTGATCTTGTCCTTGTAGAGCTGAGCCCCCCGGCTGTTGTACTTGGCGTTGGTGTCGGTGGTGGTGCAGCCGTGCTGGTGGAAAAAGGCAGACTGGGGAGCAGAGCACAGGAGAAAAGGGTTTAAAACCATTGAACATACAGATGTGTCAAAATGCTCTGCTCCTCTGTCTGAATCTAATCTTTTAAACGATGAAGTGTAAGTAGAGCTCCAAAGTCTGCCCTTTACATATAATAAAACAACAGAAAAAAAACCCCAACACATGGCACATATATGTTTATATATTTATATATTTATATATTTAAAAGAATATACAATCCCAAGCTCCCATCCTATATGAAGAATTCTAGTTCTGAAATGATTAAGTGAAAGGAAGAGGGGAAAATTGATTGCCAAGACCTGTGCTTCACAGGACACTCCTGATATTTTAAAAGGCACTCCTTGGCTAGAGAGAACAGTGTATGTTCAGTGCCATCAAAATGAAGGTACAAAAACAGTCTTCCTCCAAAAAAAAGTAGTTCATAAACCCAAGATTTTTAGAGCAATTAAAAGAAAATTTTAATTTAAATGTCCAGACGATTTACTGATCTGGTCTGTCCAGTTTCAGATGTTAATCTGAATTAATCCAAACCAGCCCATGGAGAATGTGAGGTATTTGAGGGGTGGCTCTGGCTATATTGCACCTCTTGGTACAATGGCAGGAAACAGTAACACCCAATCAGGAAGACAAACACTCCCAAAATTAAAGAATAAATGTTTATTGCTATTCTTCTGCTCACAGTGCTTTCTAAAGTTAGCTGAAGCACTTCCCAAACTTCGCCATCTCTTTTTGCCAAATGCCTTAAGCCCTCTGCATAGTAAAATTGATATAGTTTAACCAAAGCTTTTAAGCATTTGGTTAAAAAAAAGAAAGTATTTTTTAATGCAAAATCTCCCCCTTCTCATTCAAAAATGTGGTTTTTACAAATCATGTGGCATAGATTCAACGAATAAATACTGAATAAATAACAGGAGAATTAATATGGAGAGGAATAACTTAGAAAAGACAGGCAGAATAAAAAGAGGGAGGAGACACCATGCAGCTTCACAGATCTGTAAGTTAGGGACAATAACCTAACTTTGACCCCCTGATTCAAAGAAAAATATTTTACTGAAACTTGCAAAAGTGGAAAATAAATAATAGTGATCAGTTTTTGTATGTAAACAGGAAAAACAAATAAACAAACCCAACAGAATATTAAAGGGTTACAGAGTTCTGGAAAGATTTTTTAAAGAAACTACATTAAGGACAAAGCACAAATGAAGAAAGATAAAGGATAAACACTGAGGGAATTAGAAGAGTAGAGAGCACTTATGGAAGTTCCCACACTGGGTGGGTCAACTTAGGGAAGCAACCTCAGTTCTTGGGGGTCAACCTTTGAAAAAACATGGGAAAACAGGCAAGAATCCCAAAGAGCTGACAAAGGAAAACACCCCTTTGTAAAAAGGAGACTGAGAACAGCTCCCAACATAACTTCAATTTACAAACGTGTCGTGTAACCAATTTAATAGTAAGCATGGGGAAAAAAACCCTGGGAAGTAACAGCCAATATGAACTGGCCAAAACTAAAACACAGACTCTGATCTGGCCTTTTTGGTGATTTTCATTGAAGATTCGAAAGAAAAAAATAAAACATTTGCAGACTATACCGAGATGGGAAAATTGCAAAAAGTATGGAGGATGAAATCAGCATTCAAAGGAACTTTTAAAAAATGAGGGGATGGGGAGTGGAAGGAAGAAAATGGACTGGAAAAATAAAAATCCCTCCAAGATGGGAGACAATAAGGACAGACAACAACTTCCAAGCCTACCAAGCTTCAGTGTGCAAAGCAAATACTCAGGAGTACATACAGCATTTGCATTTCCTCCAACCTGCATGCACCTCAGCTGGAACCAAGACCAATTGGAGTCCAGTTCTGTGGATCTAAACAGAAGGAAACCTTATTAATGTTTTCTCCAAAGCCATCTAAAATCTATTTTTTTTTTCAAAGTGTTTCTCTCCTCTCCCTTTTTTTTTTTGTAACATGAAAAACATGCATTTATCGAAAAAAATCTGTGACAATACATAAGGTGCAAAACAAATTAATAAAGCCATGTGGAACTGCAAGTTTTTCCAACTGTGACAGCTTGAAAGAAGATGCACCCTCTGGCTGACAGGTTTTCCCTTTTTAAAAGCACCAACAAGGTACATTTCCAGCAATCACGTGCAGTGACAAAGCGACAACTGGAATGTCACAGCACAACAAAATTCGGGGCTCAGTGAGTATGAGAATATTGGGATCATTAGGAATGGATTCTTGAGAGGCCTCCTGTAACACTCTTGTACACAGCAAAAAGGCAGCAGAGGAAGAATTTTGGCTGATGGAAAAGAAATGTCTTTTCTTACCTTCAATCCATTCTGGGATGCACTGCTCTCACTCACATCAAGCAGAACCTCACGTTTCAAATATGCAGTTATTTATCAGACCAAAAAGGTCCTGAAACAGGACAAGCTCAGGGTGCAGATTTACTGCCCCAAGGGATTGACTGAGCTAAACCAAGGATAACAGACTAGTTTGGGTTGGAAGGGCCCAGCACACAGGTGACACCACAATGAACAACTTCAGGAGGCAGAGATGGCAGAACCTAACACAGCTCCCACCAGATCCATCAGAGCCAACCCAAACACTGAAAAGGTTTGAATGGGAAGCTGAGGGAAGAACGGGCTTTCCTCTCTGAGCCTGAACAAACAAACACACCCATTAAAAGGTGCAATGTTTGCCGTGAGAACATCCAAACTCCTTACCTAATGAAGCTCAGATGAACCCCCAGGGACCGATGGGTTCCCGAACAGTCAATGCACAGAAACACTCCATAGGTTATGCTGGCCCAGCTCGGGTTCTTCGCTCCGCAGTCAAAACACACCTGCAGAAAACAGAGATCAGGGACAGCACTTGAGCACAACCAGGTCTTATGGTTGTATTCTAGGTCATTCCCACACCCCTGCAGTGGTGGAACTTAATGAACTCACCCTCACAGTTCTTGCTGACGTGACAACTCCCTGCTATCCCAATTTTACAACTACAAAAAGGAGCTCCACAATCTGCCCACAGGACTGCGTGCCTTCCCTATTTCCAATCCCATCCAGTGCACACAGGGTGGGAAATCAGGTCAGACAACCCACATCAGTCTGGTTCAAACACGGGTTTAACTCAGCACTTTCATCAGTACTGAAATGTTCCAGAAACATTTCCCCAGGGCAGGCTCTGCTCGTGACACACCAGGACAGGTATCAGCAGTGCTAATGACATCACTATCAGCAGTGCTAATGACATCATTATCTGCTTTCCTACAGAGACACCCTGACCTTTAGGGCCAGCCGTGTGCAGGAAGCCTCCACTCCAAGCAGGGCTTATCCCAGCTCCCTCTGCCAGACACTGGCATGATTCATCACACACGTCCTGCCACATCAGCCTTTGACTGCCCATGACGTGCTGGTTAAAAATAAATCAGGTCCACAATCACTGCCCAGGCAAACCCAGGAATTTCTTACCCTCTGCCACCATGGCAGACCTCCAACATTCAGCCAAACCTGCAGGAGGTGTGCCTGTCCACATCTCACACGCTCTGCAGGCTCTGCACACCTCGACTTCCAACTCCTTTTCCAGCTGGTCTGACTTTTGTGCTTCTCTGGCCCAGGAAAGCAAGAGCCAAAAAAATGATCTGATCCAAAAGCAGCTTTCCAATGCAGGGAAGAGCACAAGTTTAAATGGAAACAGCTGTTCCTAGTTCATGCCATGAGCACACATCTGTGTGACAGCACTTCACTATCTGATCAGTGCTTTTACAGTGGTGTCTGCCAGGGCTGCAAAGAAGGACCTCTACAACAAAAGCATCCACCTCTAGGTGCAGTCAGTGGCATCTATTAAGAAATAACTCCACAAAGAGAAGCTTTTACACACAGATTGACAGTGCTCTAATCTGCAGTGCTATCCTTTAATATTCTCCTATAAATCTAATGAATCCTCAGACAGCAAGGGAAGTTCTAGCTTCTGTAGATAATAATAATAATAATAATAAAAAAGATTTATTCCAAGTCAGGTGGGGATGTATGGAATACCAGAAACACAGGACACAGGCTGAAAAATATGTTAAGAAGTCTACTTGCCACAAACCCCATCTAAACAACTAAACAGAGATTTTTGCCTCTCTTTTTTTTTTTTTTTTTTTTTTTTTTTTTTTTTTTTTTTTTTTTTTTTTTTTTTTTTTTTTTTTTTTTTTTTTTTTTTGTACACACAGAGTCAAACAAGCCCTGAGTCTGCATTCAAGTCAGCTCACTCATCATCCACCCAAACTAATTTCAAGTACATGCCCAGGAGCAGTTTGAGGCTAAACTCCTTGCTTTAGTGTGGGTCCATTTAGCTTGTATGGTCCAAATTTATCAGGAACATGCACAGTTCACCAGCAGATCCAGCACTAACTCTTCCAACATCTGAACATTTTAAGGCTGAGCTTAGTTTGGCTCATGACTGGCAACAAACACAGGAAACATGGAGGTCACTGGAGCTTCTGCACATCTAAGTCCCCTCTTTCCCCTCTCAACAGAGAATTAATATTTATTGATTTTAATAAATTATAATAAATTAAATGTTAATAAATAATGAGGTAGGTAATTTCCATATCCCATGTGGAAATGGATCATTCACTGACATAGAGCAGAAAGAAATAAGATAAAAGTCTACACAGAATATGTGACAGAAGGAAAGGTGGAAGAATGATACACAGAGTCAGGGAAAAAGAAGATAAGACTTGACACATGCCATATTCTAAGAAAACACACACCTAAGTAGTCAGAACTCATTCTCTCTTCCCAATTCCCTGCTTTATTTGAAATATTTCCTTAAACAACAAGAAGTGCCTCATCTTCATTTTAAATTGGTTATTATTACGCTTTTTCTTACAAGTCCAAAAGGAGGATGGGGACAACAAAAAAAAAGGAGAAGATTCTGTTTGAAACCAAAGTTAACAGAAGAGCCTTGGTCTCGCTTCTTATACAGGAGAGCAAAGCAGACTTAGAGCCAGGGAATTCCCGGGAGTACAAATGGGAAACGAGACTCTTGGGTGGGTGGCTTAAAAAAACACCTGTGGTTTAAGGAGTTCGGTTCTAAACATCCCTGCAGATTCTCCTCCTTCCCCTGGTACAATTATAAGCACTTCATCATTTCAACATCTCGAAGGCAATTGCATCACCCTGGCAGTTGGCTGCCACAAAGCAGCCCAGCTCAGGATCTGACAGGACTCCCTGTCAACCTTTGGGAATTATTCACATGCATAAAACAGTAGCTTGTAGGACTGGGATGCAAGCAGGGACGTCTCATTTTATCATGACAGTAATGTATAAATTGCCGTCTTCATCATGTTATGCCACAGAAATAGATGTTTCATTAACATTTAGACTAATTTTGTTTAGTTTTCTCAGTTCTAGAAGTGGTTCCTACCATGTATATTTTAACAAAAATTGGGGGGGAAAAACCTTGAAATCAATTTCAGAGCTGCCCTGAGAAATTGTTTTCATTTTAAAAGCAAATAAAGTGTATTTTCTGTACTGATTTAGGTACAGTTAGAACATCAGAATAAGGATAAAACCAATCTGAAGGATATGCTTAAATAATCCACTGCTTTTAAAACATGCATTCTTTTTGCTTATTTTGTGTTAAAGCATTTCATGATACGTAGATTCAGTGAGAGTCACATTGGGATAAAAAGAGCCAAAAAAGTAACTGAGATGTTTGTACAAGAGCAGACACAGAGGGTATAATCCACAGCAGGAGTCACTAAACCACACAACATCCACCTGGCACAAGACCCTTGTGTTAACAAACAAATATGCAATATATTGTTATTGGGCATGGATAAGCTACTCTCTTAGTTACAGCAAACATAGCCAGACGTGTTTTCCTTCTTTTCCTGATTCAGCAATAATAATCACACCTGCTGATCTCACTGGGAACCAGCTTTGCCCAGAAATATGGACTTGGAGCAAAGGTAGGTCCAACTCACATCACAGCCACATGACCAGAAATGCCAACATAAGAGAGTATAAGGGAGAGGAGTGTTTGCCATGAGAGGGAGACAGGACTGCCCATTTTGGAAGTGTCATGATCTTAAAATGACTTAAGGGAGACAAGATAAACTCCAGTCTACGCTGGGGCTAAACCCAACCCACCCTCCAACACACCCACAACACACACTGCAATAACAAACTCAGCGGCTGATAAACCACCAGCACAACACACACACTCAGTTTTCCGTTCACATCCCTGATCTGGGAGTCCAGGCACAGACATGAACAGCATCATCAAGCACAGAAAAGAACCAGGGAGAAGGGAATGAAAATCGGGGTTTCAGAGGAATAGATCTGTGCCAAATTAAAGCCTGAGCGTGCAAGCCTTCAAAACAGGCGAGCTGTAAAGCTCAAACACTCAAGTCAACAGTATCGGGGAGCTTAGAGACTATGAACGCTTTTATGGGTACAAAATACATCCTACTTAATAACTGTAACGTGTTCCAGAAGCCATCAGGCAGCTGATCACCAGCTTGATGTCACCAGGCAGCTCTGTACTATGTAACAACCAAAGGCACACCAAGAACTCAAAAAGTTATTTCTGGTAGTAAAACAAATCAGTATCAGATTACAAATGTTTATTTCAAGACAATTATTCGAGTATCAGTTTCAACACGCTGCAGCTCAGAAATTAAACCCCACACTCATTTGAGAATCCTTTTCCTAAGCTCACTTAGACCAAGAGCCCCTCAGCAAAGTGCAGATGCACATCTACCTAGACTAGGCAGCCAGAAAGCTCAGATGCTGCAAAGAAGGCACACTGATTCTTCCCAAACTCCATACATAAACTACAGTCAAAGCAAAGCACTAAGCTTTTAATACGGAACTGTGTCAATATTTGCACTTTCTCACGTGCTTCTTCCCCAGCACACAAGCCCTGCAAATCAAAAGGGGAAGACTGCTTAAGGAGAACACAAAAGAAAGGAAACAAAACAACATGTAATCAAACACAAGAGGATAAACTGATTGTATAAACAACTTTTACTCAAAGAGAATGACCAGATGGAAGGGCACGGGAGCGTTGTGAGGTCTAGGCTGTTGAAGTTTCCAGCTCTCTGACTTCACAGGTCAACAAGCACTGCAGAGTTACAAGTTTTCTGTGCCTGAGCTACTTCTCTCCCGCTGGCCCAGCATGAGTGGCAGCACACATTGTGCCAGTACTGCTTTGTCAACACTGGCACTACATTATTTCTGTGCAGCTTCTGACGTGACTGCAAACGAGAGACAGATCCACGTGAGCAGCCCCAGGTCCCACATCCTCCTGATTAAATCTAGCACGGTAACAAGGAGCCCAGCACAGGGGAGCTGCTCCATCCTTGTCGGGCAGGAACAGTGCTTTCCAACCCTCCTGTGATCCCAGCAGAGAAAAACCATCACAACAGCCACACACAACTACTCCACTTTTACAGGCACAGTGCCAGTGAATTTCAGGAGCTCATAAAAGATCTCCTCTCTCATGGCACCCATGATAAGCTTTTTACCCCCTTGCAAAGGCAAGTTTTAGCAATCCTTGCGTTAGAAATTGACTGAGCGTTCACCTCCAGGCTCTGAGAAACCAGACACGTGCGTGTCACTTACACCCGATTCGTGTCCAAAGCGTGGGTTTGGAACAGACAGACGTCCAGATGCCTGTTCCCAGAAAAACAAACACAAGGGGTTTCTCCTGGTGTATTTTCTACCTTAGCTCACAGTGCACGTCACAGGGCCAACACAACAAGCAGCGCAGAGCACAGAGGGGCTGAAGGCACCCGACACCTGGCGAGGCACCTTTCCCAGCTCACACCTCCTGATGGAACAGCCTCGCAACACCCAGCTCAGCACGGGACACGGCGGGAGAACAACAAACTTTTCTTTTTATCACCGCAGAAGTGGCTGTGCCACAACGGGGCTGATTAAACAAGAAGGGGGGGGGGGGGAAAGAAGAGGGGAAAAAAATAAAGAAACACACACTCATCACTGCGTTGCCGCTGGTTCGGAACGGGGGTTTAAGGGCAGCAGAGCTGACGCTCGCAGCGGGCAGGAGGCACCCGGCAGGCGCTGCATCTCGCTCCCTAGGGAGAGGGAGGGCGCCTAGGGAAGGATTCCCCCTTTCCCGGGGACCTGCCGGGTTTCTTCCCGCTCTCGCAGGGAACCCCCGCAGCCGCTGTGCCGGGGCTGTGAGCAGTGCCGGACAGTGAGCAGTGCCGGGCAGTGAGCAGTACCGGGGCCGGGCAGCAGTACCGGGGCCGGGCAGCAGTGCCGGGCTGTGAGCAGTACAGTGCTGTGAGCAGTACCGGGGCCGGGCTCGCTGTGAGCAGTGCCGGGCTCGCTGTGAGCAGTGCCGGGCTGTGAGCAGTGCCGGGCAGTGAGCAGTGCCGGGCTGTGAGCAGTACCGGGGCCGGGCAGCAGTGCCGGGCTCGCTGTGAGCAGTACCGGGGCCGGGCAGCAGTGCCGGGCTCGCTGTGAGCAGTACCGGGGCCGGGCAGCAGTGCCGGGCTCTGAGCAGTGCCGGGCAGTGAGCAGTACCGGGGCCGGGCAGCAGTGCCGGGCTGTGAGCAGTACAGTGCTGTGAGCAGTACCGGGGCCGGGCTCGCTGTGAGCAGTGCCGGGCAGCGAGCACCGCGCCGCCCCCATCCCGCGGCAGTGCGACGTGTCATCGCGGCGGAGCCCGGCGCGGCCCGCCCCGCCCGCCGCCCTTACCTTGTTGGTGGGCACGGAGCGCAGCCGCTTGAAGATGGCGGCGATGTCCTGCTTGCTGGGCTCGCACATGGCGCCGGCGGCAGCGCGGCCGGGCGGCGGGGAGCAGCGGCGGGCGAGAAGCGGCGGCCGGGCCGGGCCGGGACGGGACAGCCCGATGGGCCGGCACAGCCCGATGGGCCGGGACTGCCCGATCGGCCGGCGCTGCCGGGACGCTCCGCCCGCCGCGCTGCGGGCCGGCCCTGGCGACAAAGGGGGCGGCGCTGCCCCGCCCGCCGCCGCTGGGTTACCGCGGAGACCGGCCCGGGGGAGAGGCGGCCCACGGCGCGGGTGGGTGGGTGGGGGGAAAAAAGCCCCCAGGAGTGACCGCCTGCTCCGTTCACAGAATCGAGCGGGTTGGAAAAGACCTCTGGGCACACCCGAGTCCAGCCCGTGGCCGATCCCAGCACTGAGTGCCACGTCGGGTGTCTCCTTTAGCACCTCCGTGCACGGTGACTGCACCGCCGCCCTGGGCAGCCCCTTCCCATGGCTGATCACATTTTCGGAGACGGAATTCTTCCCAGTGTCCAGCCTGAACCTCCTCTGGTGAGGATTAAGACTTTGTCCTCTCATCGTGTCACTCGTTCCCTGGGAGCAGAGCCCGATCCCCACCTGGCTGCAGCCTCCTGTCAGAGGCTTGGAGAGAGCGAGAAGTTCCCCCTGAGCCTCCTGTTCTCCAGGCTGAGCCCCCCCAGCTCCCTGAGGATGCTCCTCCCTGGACCTCATACCGTTGATCTCAACCCATTTATCTAGTCCAGATCCCAAATTTTGGGATGTGGGAATGTGAACCAGCCCTGTCTCCCCTGAGGCAGGTGATAAGGCACACTTTTATGCTTATGGCTAGACCTGTGTCTGCTCCTGAACTCAACAAGTAGGCTCCAAGCACTCTGTAGTAATTTTAGTTGCAACCATCATTCCCTCTCCTTCATAGCATTGAAGTTCTCCCCCAGGGACACATGGAGCATTGCCAAACCAGCAGAAGAAAAAGATTCCAGGTTTCAATTGCTTTAAAAAGCAGCATGTTCAGGTCATAAATCTGAAATCGTAAAGCCTCTTGGAACAAGATCAGAATAATTATTATGTTCAACAGAGAAAGTTGTAATACAAATTCAAATGTTTCAACTAACTCATGCACGCTGTTATTAAAGTAAGAATTCCACATCTCTTCCCAGTCTTGCAGTCTCTGTACAAGTGGGTATTTAAGTACACTACACTTTCTGCTCTCAGCTTCTGCTTACACTCATTACCTAATGCAGGTTGTGGTGATGTGCTAAGGCAATCAACACTTGGTCCATGCTCTGGTCATAAAACATAAAGAATAGGAAGGAATCCTGAGTCCAAGTGGAATTTCATGCCTACAAAAAAGAGGGTTTCATTCCACATTTAGCTACTATTTATTTGGGTCATCTTAAATGATCATCTTAGAAAGTGGCTCACACCCAGGAAGAGTTCTGAGACCTGCAGAAGGAAAAGCAGATAAATGTTAACTCGCTGACCCACCTTTTCTCTGTCAGGTTTTGTAGCTGCTAGAGAGCGTATGAAATGGGATGCAGTGAAAGGCAAAGATAGGAAAAGTGGGGGGCTCAGAAGATCCCTCTTGGCTGGGGTGTTCAGGGACCACAGAAGGAGACGGTCTGTCCCACAGCAGATAACCAGGGAGTGGAACAGTCAATTATTTTCTGCCTACACCTGTAATTGCAGGAAGAGAGTATTTCTGGTGACCGTATAAAATAAGATATGTAACAGTGATAGCAGGTACTCGCAGGTGACAGTGACAGAAACAACTGTTGTCCTGATTGCCTTCAAATCCCAAACTGAACTTCCTTGTGAGGAAAGAGCAGGGGCAGGCACTGATCTCTTCTCTGTGGGGACCAATGATAGGACCTGAAGGAATTGCCTGAAGTTGTGTCAGGGGAGGTTTAGGTTGGATGTTAGAAAAGGGTTCTTCCCCCAGAGGGTGGTTGGGCACTGGACAGGCTCCCTAGGGCAGTGGGCACAACACCAGGGATGGCAGAGCTCCAGTAGCATTGGGATAATGCCCTTGGGCACATGGTGGGATTGTTGGGGATGGTCCTGTGCAGGGTCAGAAGTTGGACTCAATAATCACTGTGTGTCCCTTTCAACTCAGCATATTCTATCGTGCTCTGAACATTTGGTCTGGGGGCTTCTGTGCACCTCCTCTGATAAATGCAAATGTGTGGTATGAAAATAGGACATGGTTAAAAATGGCTTACCCCGTGTGTGTCAGCAGGATGTCAGCATCCCCCTCAGAGGCTGGGACATTTCACTGCCAGGAGGATGACAGTGATGAGCAGAACCACTGCAGTGAAGACCAGGGTGAAAACAACGAAACACCAGTGCGAGTTCTCCAAGCAGGTCACTGCCCAAGGGACAAGGGACAGGGGTCTCACCACAGGCAGAAAGCAAGTCAGCTTTTGTTCTGAGTTATGGGAGGAAGCCAAATCACTGCAGCCAGGCCTTCAGCAGGAGTGTGTCACACTGGGTGCTCTGGATCTAACACCTGTATGTGTCCGTAGGTTTATATGGACACAAACCCCCATGGACCTGTGTGTATACAGCAAATCACATTTTCAGGGGCAGAAGAGTCCTTTTCCTGGTCAGTCCTAATTTTTAATCATCATAACTGTTGAGAAAACACCTAAAAACGTGACCTCTTACCTTCTGTGGCAGAGCACAGCTTTGCCAACCCTGCTGTGTCAACATTTTGCTGTGTGCACACAGCGCTGCCAGTGCTTCCCACTCTGGAATATTCCCTGCCTTTGCCTTGGAAAATGCCTTGCAGTGGTTGTGTTATTTTCCTGAGGTAACAAAACTGAAGACCCACAGGGAAATCCTGAAGTTCACATTCAGGCTTTGAAAAAAAGGTGTCATAAGTAATTTGAAATTCTAGAGACTCTTTCCAGATTAGCATAATTTTAAAGCACAACAAAGAAACACTTGTTTCTATAGTCTTTAAATCCCTGCCTCCATCATTTTCTGCTCCAACTGTAATCCTGACTAGAATCATTGTGTTCATTAGATCCCCATTCCTTCATACTTTCCATGTAAACCACCCCAGTCTAAAGGAGAATTAGGACATACATCTGACTTCTGTGGTTTTAAAGAGGTTGCAGTGAAGACTGTGAAGGGACAGAGCTCTTCTATAGCAATTATCCATATTTATAGCATATATTGATATTTTTTGAACAAAATTCTGAAAACCTGGACAGTGCAGACAGAATCAGAGGGAGGAAGTGAGGATTGAGGGCTAAAAAAAGGCAGCCAAAAACCAGATGGGTCAACAGCCATATATTAGAACTGTATTACTGACCACACTTTTCATGCTGCATCCCATCCTGGATTCACTGGGATGAAATCACAGGGCATTTCAATGGAAGCAGTAAATTGGTTTTGCCTTTGTAACAGCCAGACAGAGATCTCCACTTGTCCCACTCTCTCGTCGGCCCAACCACCCCTTTTAATCAGAAAGACCATCTGAAGCTTTCAGTTTCTTTTCCTTGTTGTAAGGCCAAATTAAAACCCCAGTGGAAATACCTGTTCACACTAGCATTTGCCACAGCTACCACTTTTCTCTATAAATATCTTCAATGCTCTTATTGCATGGCAGGAATGCAGTATTTTCTTTCATTCTCTACTTCATTTTCACCTCACACACAAGAGTTAAAACTCGTGTCCAAGACACGATTTCACTTTGCAGAACAAAGTTTACTTACACAGTTTGAGAAAGTTTAAACTATCTTAACGTTTTAACTGAAGAAGTGATAGACACAATCCTTCTGACACTTGTCACAACACCGTCCAGAATTTTTGCTTCCTGGCCATCACTTTGTAAAAGTAGCTCAGCTTTGTTTTAAATGCAGAACGGTTTGTATTGGAAGGGATCATAAAGATCATCTCATTCCAACTCCCCTGCCACGGGCAGGGACACCTTCCACCAGCCCAGGCTGCTCAGAGCCCCATCCAACCTGGCCTGGGACACTGCCAGGGATGGGGCAGCCACAGCTTCTCTGGGCAACCTGTGCCAGGGCCTGCCCACCCTCCCAGGGAAGGATTTCTCCCTGATATCAACACTCTTTGGGCACTTAGCCCTAACCAGCTCCCCCACTGTGTATGATTATGGTGGAATGCAAAGAGGATGAAATACAGAGAGAAAAGGTGAAGTGCCCTGCAGTGCTGCAGTACCTGGATGTGTCATTTTGGGTGAGCTGTCAGGGCTGTCAGATCTCCATTTCACCTTCACCTCAGCGTATGTGATTGCATCACCTGCAGGGACAGAAAGTGCTGCAATTAGAACCTGCCCAAGGCCAGTCCTTTCCATTCTCATTGCATTCAATCCCCTGCAGCATCAGACCTTCTCTGGGAAAGTGAGAAGAGCAACAACGTGCAAGAAACGTTGCTTTATTTTTTTTTTTTTCCTGCCACTGATTAAATGTGCCAAAAAGAAATTACTAGGAGACTTCATGCAAATAACTGTCCTGCTGTACAGTTTTCCAAAGTAAAATAAAATAAAATAAAATAAGGAAATGCTATTCAGTTATTAAATCTATGAAAATTTTAAAAAAACCTTCTAGGTGACCATAGGTTGTCACAGAGTGAACTACTCTATTATTAATTCTAATTTTTCTTCTTTTACACACACCCATACATTCTGTCAATCTCTAAGCAGAATTTAATCAATGGCAACTTTTTTTGTTGTGTTTATTTCTCAACAAACTTCTTCCTAGTGAATTCAGATCTTGTACATGGCTACAAAAGATGCCCTTTTGTCTTGTTTCCTCTTTCACAAGGAGGAGCACAATTCCTGTTGGAACAAAGCATGTGCACAGAGCAAAGACAGGCTATTTCCCCATCCCTAATGAATGAAACATAATTTTAATATGTGTGTAAAATAGAAACATACTATTTTCATTTCACCCACGGGTTTTTCTTCCTCAGTTTCATCCCTCCACGTGTTTAAATGAGATTTTCATTAATGGCTGGTCACCACATGATCTTCCTCCAGCTGCTGCTTGCCATGCATGGAGCCTGTGCAAGCACTCCAGAACTTTCTATAGTCTGACACTGGGCTTTCAAATGTGACAGAGATGTCCCCATTCCCTATCTGCTGGTCAGTGAGTAGAAAACCCTCCTATGCCCCAGTACCCACTGGGATGGTTGGGACACTCCTGGGTGCAAAGCCCAACGAAGGCAAAGATGATATTTGGGTACCTGACCTCTGTTATTTAGTTGAGCTGCATCACACGGGCAGTGCTTTCAAATTCATATCCTTAAAGGTGTGCCCAGAAGGCATCTCACTGCCCCGGGGATGTCTGCAGGACCACAGGCCCAATTCAGCAGTTTTGTGCCATCAGGAAGGCCCGTGGGAAGAGGCACAGGTAGAAAGATGACTGCAGGTGTAATAGGATGGTGAACTGCCCTGTGACACTCCATTGGGTGATGATAAATCCAAGGATGAACTGTCAGAGCAGGAGGGAGAGGGAAAGAGGTGAGTGGCAAGACGTGTTTCACAGCAGTTTTCGGTAGGTGTGGCAGCAGAAGGAAGGAAGGAGCTGTATTTTTATAGCAACTGCAAAACACCACCTTGGAGGTTGCCTGCTTTGCATGTTTTGCCTCATTTCCCAGGAGCTGCTTCCATCAAATTTGCTTGCTGCTAGTGTATGAAATAAGTTGTTTTGCTATGTTTTTTTTTAATCTTAAGAGAGAAAGCAAACAGATTTGTCTCTGAAGTGCCATGGGGAGGATGAGCAAATGCAAACTTCAGCCATGCAAAATGCAGGACACATCCAGGCCTGGAGGTCAAAAGCTCTGTCCTCCTTATGTAAAAAGACAAGGAAGCAGAAGCTGAAGGCAGAGGAGAAGCAGGTTGCAGACTGACTAGTGGGCAAGTATAGTGGCTGTGGGGAAAAAAAGCAAACTTCGAGCCACAAAATCAGGTGAGGCAGCACAAACACTGAAGTGTGCAACAAGAAAATGCTCACAGGCAGGGCAGTATGAACATTCCCCCTTTTTTTATGGCCTGGGTTATTATTTTTGTCTCAGAGGAGCAAATTTAGCCTTGCTGTATCAATGACCTAATGTCAGGTATGCGTGGATTAAGACAACAAGGTCTCTTGAGCTTTTTCAGGCAGTGGGTGATAGGCAACATCCCTCTGAATACTCTGTAATAGCAATTTGCCTGAACGAAAGCAACTTCCTAAGGATGCCAGGGCTGCTGAGATCTACCTTAGACTTACAAAAAATGTGGAATCTAACCCAGTTTTTTAGAGCTAAGCATCTTTCCCGTGCAGCTGCCAGGGAGTCAGAACAGTTTACCAGAATTTGGCCAAAAGTGAGGGCTCAGTTTGCTGCACTCGGGCTCTTGAGAATGAAAGCAATGGAACACACACAGAAATTGAGGAGAGAGGTTGTGAGAATGGATAATGGAAATTTATATAAATATAAGAATGTGAAAAAATATTAATTATATAGATAGGTGAGAGTTTTTCACTAGATCTCAGTAGGACACACTGATGCTGGGAATAGGTGTCATATCCAGGATCAATTCAGAGTATTTCTTCATGGGAGATATTATCAACAGCCTGTGGAAGGCAGTGCTTTAGGATGATATTAAAACAAAGCATTTATTACGACACCAAAAGGGATGCAAGATTAAGAGGAGTGACAGGAATTGGTGATATTTTACTATTGCAACTGAAAAGATTTTCTTTTTTTCAAAACACCATGCTGTCCTACTCTAAAGCATAAGAAAAATACATTGCATGGAATTTGGTTACTTATTTAGCCTCATAATTGCCCACGAAATTTTTTTAGATGCTGAATTTCCAAGCACCTCATACTGGCGAAATATATGTTTTAAAAACATGAATTATTTCCTGCCTCTATCCATTAACGGCTGTATTTTGCACTTTATTACTTGAAAATAAGTATTTTAAGTAATT
>NW_020956052.1:37425-51570 GCF_003031625.1 Empidonax traillii
AGAAAAAAAGAAAAAAAGAAAGAAAAAAAGAAAGAAAGAAAGAAAGAAAGAAAGAAAGAAAGAAAGAAAGAAAGAAAGAAAGAAAGAAAGAAAGAAAGAAAGAAAGAAAGAAAGAAAGAAAGAAAGAAAGAAAGAAAGAAAGAAAGAAAGAAAGAAAGAAAGAAAGAAAGAAAGAAAGAAAGAAAGAAAGAAAGAAAGAAAAAATAGAAACAGACCTCTCATTTTGGAATTTAAAAATATTTCTGGTGCCTAAGAAAGTGAAACAAACTAAGATATAAAATACAAATGCACTGCAGGAGAGAGGAGTCCATTCAGCTGTCAATGAGTTTCCAGTAATCTCTGTAAATATCTTCAATGTCTGAATGTTAATTTTTTCCCAGAAATAGCACATTTCAGCCGTACTACTGAAATCCAGAATGGGAGTTTAAGGGTCAGTCTTCACTTTAGCTAGAATTCCGTATTTATTCTATTAATAAATATGAATTTGCCAAGCAAATAGATATGCAATAGACAGAGGAGGCTATTAATAGTTATCAAAATGCTTTCAGCATGGCTTCTAAATGATCTAAGAGAAGAAAGCTTCAAGAACGTGGCATTGAGCAGAGGGAGAATGAAGTCACATTAAGTTATTAACATTATCAATATTATTAACATGATTCCATTTTTTTTTTTTACCTGCATCTGAAGTTTCTGAAGCGAAATGTGCTCTTCCCTTGGGTGGCATCTCCGCATAAAACACCTCACTTGCCATTTTGAAAAGCTGCTTTCAGACCTGCAATCAAAATGGACTCACTGAAGTGCCATCCCCTATTTCTGGCCGCTCTCCACCACACCACATGAGGTCAAAACAAGTGTTTGGGTGTCTGTAAAGCGGAAGGAAACCAGAACCCTTTTTTTTTTTTTCTTTTTTTCTTTTTCAAATGTAAATTCTCACCTTGTAGCTTTTGGTAAGCAGTTCTTCATTCTCTGTCCCCTCTCAGGGTGTATGTTCTATTAAAAACAGCAAAGCTCTGGTTTTGATCAACTTTCTCACAAACTGGAACCTTCAGCCCACATCTAATTTTCGTTTGGAACTCGAGATGGTTGCAGGTGAGCTTTTGCATTTGCCATCACGCCATCCTTGGGCAGGCTCCAGGGAATGGAAGAATTTGCACGCTGAGGGCATTTTCAGTAGCTCTGGCCCATCAAGAACAGCCTGGTTCACGTTCATGACTCAAGAGTCTTCCTCTTGAGACAGGAGGTTTCTGGCAAGGCACACAAGCACCATCAGGCTAATCTTCATTATTTTATGCACTGGACAGGACTGATGGAGTGGTCACATGCAAAGCTCTTACCTTGGAGCCAGGTCCTTCAGCAGCAGCCTGGGACACTGCAGGAGCAGAGGACACACCTTCCTGCTGCTGCCTCCTTCAGCTGGTCCCTCGGGGACACTCAGGAGCCATTCCTCTGACCTTTCAGGAGAAGGTGACAGGACCATGGAGGTACCCATTTCTCTTTACTAACTGGAAAGCAGAAGTTAATGAACAGCTTAGATTTTGTCAGCAGAAGAGCTCAGGGGTGAAGAATTTCTGTTCAAAGGAACACGGAATTCTAGAACGGTTTGGGTTGGAAGGGACCTTAAAGATCACCTAATTCCAACTCCCTTCCAGCTGCAAAATCCATCCCCTTCTAATTCCAATATCCTACCCTTCCCTTAGCTAGTAAGTGGTAATTCAGTTGGAAAAGACATTTGTTGCTTGACTTTGCAGCCAAGACGTTCTGAGGAGGATTCTTCAGCAAAACAAGACGAGGAAGGGATTTGTTTTGGTACTTAAACACTAAGCTGTGGAGGCACAGAGGCCAGGGATGTTTGATCACTGTTTTCCATCCTGTGTATTAATTAGCCCAGACATGGCAAAGTTATTTTGTCGGTGGATTTGAGGAGAGCATGTAAAGGGAATTTCAAGGGTTAGGAAGAAGGTTTTTTTCCCCCTTTTACATTAATCCTTTGCTTTTAAATTACAGGAAATAGGCACTAGATGTCTCTACTGCACCATACTGCACATGGTTTATAGAGAGGAGGAGCTGCATAAAGTGACAGGTGGAGTGTGAAGGAGAAAGAAGCCTGGAAGATAAAGGTAGTAAATGAAGATAGCAGGTTTTGGTAGCAGGAGGGGCTTCTGGGGTGGTTTCTGTGAGAAGCTGCTGGAAGTTTCCTCCTTGTCCAACAGAGCCAGTTCCACACAGCTCCAGGACCCACCTGCCACTGTTATATTTTCTCTCCCCTGCCCAGTTGCAGAGGGGAGTGATGGAGCAGCTTTGGTGGTGCCTGGCATCCAGTCAGGGTCACCCCTCTATAAACCCCCAGTTAAAGGAAATCCCCTGGCTTAGGCTAAAAAAATCCAGCATTTCCCCTCCCTGAAACAGATAATAGCAGGTTGTTATTCCTGCACTGGGGCAGAGTTAGAAGGAGGGCAACCTGTGGAAAGCCTTTTGGTTTTTTCATGGTTTTGAACTCTTCACTGTGGAGAAAAAATTCATGTCATTTATATATATGAATAAACTGCACCCAAGTACGACTGCAGATTTTGGACTGTGTTTTTCTAGGCTGCACTAAGCTATTTTCTGTTACCAAAGACCTTCCCCACGCTGGCAGTTTTCAGGGAGCACTTTGATTGTTACAAGAAAGGTTTCCCTTGAGATCAGCAGGTCTCAGGCAGCACAAGCAGCTGTTTTGCCAGTCAGTGATATTTGCACAGAGTCACCCTCCTTCAGCTTGTTCTGAAACTGCTGTTCAGGATCAGGTGTTACATGTAGAACCCGTACACAGAAAGCTACAGAGGGAGGGAATCACCCAAGAGTGGCTGATACAGCAGCAGTGTCACAGGCACACTGTGTTAAATAAACAAGCACTGCAATCACTGGTTCAGACACTGCTGAACAGAGATGGGAAGGTCTAAGCATTTACTCATGAGTGATTCCTTGAAGGTCAGCAGAATTGTCATTTTTCTAGGGTTCATTTGCTAATTGCATACAAACTCATTTAACAGGTCCCTTCCTTCTTGCAAATATCCCATTCCAGCTATTTTCCAGCCAGGAAACCTAAAAAACAGAGGACACTTCTGAGAGATATCAATCTCAAAGCCCACAGTCATTCAAATTAAGTCTTTCCATCCCCTTTGTGGGGATTCCTCCTGCACTGAAGAGAGCCCCAACTGCAAATAAATTGCAGGTTAAAGAACTTGCACTGACTGTGACATGGTAAGGGCTGCAAATGGAAAGTCTGAGGAAGGAGAAGAGGGGGGAGATTTATCAGCACCACTGACACTGTTAATCCCCACTCTCAAGGCTTCACCTCTGACTTTGTCCCAGAGAACCTGCCAGCCAGCCCTGGTACAGCTGGAAGGCCATGGAGGGGACAAGCAGATCTCATCTCAGCCCTGGCAAGGAGGGAACAGAAGGTGCCCATCTGTAGATTTTACCTCCACTTCCTGCAGCACCCATTTTCACATTACTCAGAGGCTTAAAGGTTGCTGAAACCGCAGTGGCATTTGCTGGTGGCTCAAATCAGGTCATCTAAAAGCCTTCTCAGGCACTACTTGCATTCTTTTTCTTAAAATCATCCACAGAGAGGAGGTGGTAACTGAATGTGGACCTATTTCCCAGGAAGAAAGCTTTACAAGGACTGGCTTAGGAAATGAGCCTGCGTGCAGCTCTGGAGCTCCACAGGTCCTGGAGCTGTGGGAGTGGGTCCAGAGGAGGGCACAAAGATGCCTCAAGGACTGGAGCACCTCTCCTACAAAGACAGTCTGAGACAGCTGGGGCTGTTCAGTCTGAAAAAGGGAATGTTGTGTGGAGACCTCACAGCAGCCTTTCAGTACCTGATGGGAGCTCACAAGAAAGATGGAGAGGGACTTTTCACAAGGGCATGTGGTGACAGGACAAGGGGGAATGGTTTCAAACTGATAAAGATTAGATTTATGTAGGATATAAGGGAGAAATTGTTCCCTGGGAGGGTGGGCAGGCCCTGGCACACGTTGCCCAGAGAAGCTGTGGCTGCCCCATCCCTGGCAGTGTCCCAGGCCAGGTTGGATGGGGCTCTGAGCAACCTGGGCTGGTGGAAGGTGTCCCTGCCCGTGGCAGGGGAATTGGAACAAGTTAATCTATAAGATCCTTTCCAAGCCAAACCATTCTATGACTCTGTAACATAACACTTTACTCCAGGCTGCTCTGATCAAGGTAAAATTAAGATGAAAGTTGCAGAAGAAATCCAGAGACAGAGCAAGGGGTGGAAAAAGTGCCTTGTGACCATGGTGCTGCAGACGAGGATGGTTCTGAGCTTGTGAATATCTGTTACCTGATAAGACCCGCCACGGGAACTGGTAATTTGAAAGGTCTGCAGAATTTGCTCCCTCTTATTTCTGTTCTGACTGTGTGAGAGCATCTACACTCTATTAAAGCACCTTTAATGTCCTTTGATCTGTATCATAAAATCTCTAGGTACCTTCCTGCTTCTTTGCATGCTGTCAGTGCCACTTACAGGAATTTCGATCTTCATTTACACGCCGCCTCTTTTGAAGCGGAATTTTGAGAGGTGTGGGGTTTTATTACATGTTGTGCCTTGGAGATGATCACACAGCCATTAAAACGTTTACAAAAGAGGATGTTGTTGCACTTGAGAGTCAAACAGGCTCGTTCCCC
This sequence comes from Empidonax traillii, assembly GCF_003031625.1. NCBI lineage: Eukaryota > Metazoa > Chordata > Aves > Passeriformes > Tyrannidae > Empidonax > Empidonax traillii. Next base: position 42,106 of record NW_020956052.1, read on the forward strand.
CAACACATGCTTGTGTTTGTAATCACAAACCGCTCAGATCTGCTAAAACCATTGTTGCTTTTAGGCACATAAAGAGATTCCTCAGACACAAAACCTAAATGTTTGCAAAAAGATCTCCACCACTTGTGTGACCAAACTCTGAGTTCTCGGGGTTCAGGATTTCCATATGACTTTTGTAGTTTGTGGGAGGCATCAGTGACCTAACAGAACATTACAGCACCTAGAAATTGGGGTCTGGCTTCATGGCTGAATAGAGCTGCTGAATTTCAAAGAACAGGTGCAAACATCATAATCCAGTGAACAGTGAGATTTATACTGGGAGAAGATTGTGACTCTCAGCAGAGGATTTGGGAATTCCTATGTGAAGCTTTATCCTACGTGATAACCCCAGTAACACAAATTCTGGGGAGCTCCCTTGTGTTTGTGGTGGTGGGGATAAAATGGAAAGATCCCACACTTCTTGAGACTTCAGCTAATGGCCAAAGCTAATTGAATTTGGAAGGGAAAAGGGCAATTTTGGAAGTGTCTGTGGAAAGTTCCCTCTCTAAAAAAAGTAGTTCCCAACCAGCTTTATGAGCTGTATTTCTGATAAGCACATGATGAGTTTATCCAGCTGTGGAATGGACATTTTATCCAGAAGGATCCTGTGAGAGACAGTATCCAAAGCTTTACTGAAATCCAAAAAGATCACATCAGCTGGCTTCCTTTGATCAGCCAGGTGGGTCACCTTGTCCTAAAATGGAATCAGGTTTGATCAGCAGGACTTTCCCCTGGTGAAGCTGTGCTGGCTGTGACCAATGACTGCATTATCTTTCAGGTGGTTTTCAATATTTCCCAGAGCAATCCTCTCCACAACTTCACCAGGAGCTGAAGTGAGACTGACAGGCCTGGAGTTTCCAGGGTCAACCTTCTTGCCTTCCTTGAAAACTGGGATGTTTGGCAGATTCCAGTCAGCTGGGACCTCTCCAGATTCCCAAGACCACTCAAAAATCACAGGGAGCCCATCTGACCTCAGCCATTTGGGTCTCCTAATTCACACGGTTGTTTCACAGTCTCTGTCACTGGCATTCATTGAGACACAGGCTCTCATGTGCTGCCTGGGAAGATTCCAGTATGGGAACCTCTCCAGGTTCCTCCACAGCAAATATGTACAAAAAACCATTGGTTTTTTTACCCCTTATTCATAAACTGGTTATCTCTCCCCTTACAGACCTTCTGGCAGGTTCCCTGCTCCTGAAGAAAGGGAGGTGTTGGTTTTATTTAATGTTTCTTGCAAGCTCCTCCTCAGTCTCTCTTTTTCATTTGTTTGTTTGGTTGGTTGGTTGGTTTTGGTTTTTTTTGTTTTATTATGTTTTCACATTCAATTTAAGAGACAATATAGTCCTCTCCTTTTGCTTAATTTCCACACCTGCCTTTTTCTAGTCTGTCTTCTTGCTGTTCACAGCCCTGTGTGCCTGGTTGTTTAGCTCTGCCATCATCCTCTGGATCTATCTCAGTAAAAGGAACGTGAATATCCTCCCAAAATAAAGAAAAAACCCAAATGTTTTTGGCTTGAATTGACACTGCCATGTTGCCAGGAAGGGATGCTCATCTGCATTTCCCAGAATGGCCCCTTTTCTTTTTTTTTCAGTTAAAACATATACTGGCCTTCACAAAAGAAAAGGAAGTGCTATAGCATTTTTATATTTGCATGCAAGTGGCTTTGAAGTTTTCTTTCTGGTGAAATAAAATAATTTGAAGCGAGAAGTCTGTTTGAGTAACAAGAAGCAGGATGAAAGAACAAAGCCAGTTCTCTGAATGTGCAAAAACAAGAGGAACTAGGCTTGTGATCTCTAAAAAACACAAACACAAGGCACACCAGATGTAGGTACTCAGAAAATACACATGCTCAGAAAATCCCAGGGAAACATTATGTCTAAATGTAAACATACCTACATTTTCCTGGATTGCTCCACTGGCTTGGTCTTTGGGACCAAACTGCTTCACCCTTCTGTTTGAACAGTGATGTGCATTTTCAAGGCTTGTGATTGTCTCTCACCTTCTGCCCTCAGTGTTGTTACCAGTTTCTGCTGCCAACCTGCAAACAGACTTGAGCTCAACTTAATTGACAAACTTATTTAATAAACAGCTCTGTGTTGTTTTTTCCCAGCTCTGCCACAGCTGGAACACCCTGCACTCCTTGAACTTCCCCTGGTGCTCCAAAGCTGCTCTCTGCTTGTGTGGCACTAAACCTGCAGAAATAATTCAGGAGGTTTTGGTTTAACCTTCTTATGTCCTCCATGCTCCTCGGTTTTCCCTCTGGATCCATCTCTTTGGCATATCTTTTTTTGGTGAATTCTCTAATAAACTTTAACATGGTAAAATCACTGTCTTGTCATACATTTGTAGGGTATTCACAGTTCCAGGACAGTGTTACTGCCCAGGAATAAAAAACAATGCAATCCTTGTTATGGCATGATGTCAAAACCCCAGATACTTCAAAATACTGTAACAAGAAGGACTGCTCTCTTTTTTTAGCTTTATCTTGGTGAATTCATGGGTTTGCTCTATTTAAATGACTGAATTCAAAATGAAAACTATAGAAAATAATTAAAGTACTAACAGAGCTAAAACTATTAACACTAAAGAAAATAGGTAGCAAATGAAAATGCTGTGGCAGGTTTTAAAAGGGAGAAAAAAAGAAGACAGCTTTCCAATAGGAAAAAAAGAATTTAAGAAAATGTCTTGCAAAGGCATCTACTTATCTATTCCTTCTAAAAATAAAAATTCACCTTCCTTTTCATTACCTGTCCCAGCAGTGAGCACAGCATGTAGGCTTCGAATCCCAAATGAGAACTGCTTATGGTTATTTGGAAGTTTGCTCTGGAAAATAACTCTGTGCATTCCTACTTCTCTTCAGGCAAGTGAGAATCTGCTCAGGCAGAGAGGATGCAGCTGCCTGGTCTGCACTGCACACTGACCGAGTTTGCCCTTCTGGCTGAAAATGTGTTTTTCAGAGGAGAGGGGAAGACATGTCCCCTTAAAATAGAAACACTGCTTTTTTCCACTCATTCACCAAGACCTGTGTGTACCCTGACCATACATGGTTACGTCTTGATGGCTTGGACTAATTTAGGAGGGGCTTAGTGAGAAAAGGTTGATTAAGTGTATGTGAAGTGATGGAAAGAGAGCCCAAGAGTTCAAGCAAGCCTTCTAGTTCTCCTTTATGGACCAAAGTTTAAAAAAACTCCAAATAAGGAAAGTGGGGTTTGGTTTGTGGTTATTTTTTGCTTTGGTTGTTTTGGGGTTTGTTTTTGTGGGTTTTTTTTTTCCATTTCAGGCCTAATAAATATCCTGCTGTAGAGGATGATGAGAAGTTCAGGGGAAGGAATGGAAACTGATTGAATCAGAGGACAAGTTTTGTTCCACGTTAGGGTTGGTGATAGGGCTGCCATGTGGATGTCCACGAATCAAACCCTGTCCGTATCCAGTTCAGGGTGTTGGTTTATCAGTGGGTATAAATAAGGATTTAGATACCTTGCATATAAATAATACTTGAGCAGCACTTCTGAGTAATCTGTTCCATGACTGTCAGAGGTTCTTTTTTCCCCTCTTTGTCACTGCACTTAGCACTGTTACCAGTGTTGAACATCAGAAGGGGAAAAGATCAGTAATGTAAGATTACAAATCCAAACTTTCTTTTTTTTTTCCCCCTTTCATTTTAAGTCCCATTGAATGCAAGAAAAACTGCTGAAAGGCTCTATCACAGAATAAAAACATTGTTTTCAATTTACCCATGTAGGTTTGTAGGTTTGTTTGTTGAACTCTGAGGGAATTTCCTAAGTGGGAATAAGGCACATTTCAGCAGGAAATATTGGGATGGTGCACAAACAGGGCTGTGTGTTCTCAAATGAATTTGTAGGTTTAAGAAGGTCTTCTTTAAGTTTCAGTTAAAACCTGTGAGGTTTGCCTCACCCCACCACCCCCAAATAGAAGAGAAAAAAAGCTGTCATCAAAATATCCTGCAGCAAACAGGTGGGTCACGAGCAAGGAGTTAGAGGCAACTCAGGTTTTCTGCCTGAGGAGTTGTTGGGTCAAGCAGAGAACAGCTCAAGCAGCTTAGGAGCTACTATGACAATCAAGTACTGAAATGCTGTGAAAAGCACTGATTATATTACTTTTAATTTTATTTTGAGTTAATGTGAATACCTCATCAATGCCATCTAAATCCAGTGGTGAAGCCATTCAAGTGCTTTGTGGGTGGAGCAGGTCAGAACTGGAGTTACATTTTTATAGCTGTGTGGTTGCAGTTCCACCAGCCCCAAAACATCTGATACTGGTATATGTCTTGTTTATCTTCCTTTTAGGTGAACAGGCTGTGTAAGGTCATGGACATGAGGATAATCCAGCACAACATGGATTACACTGCTTTAGCTCTTCTCATGAGAAGCAGAAAATCTGTTGGACCTGGGAAAGCCCATTTTTGATTATTCCTTAGGAACTTCCCTCTGCTTTGAGCAGCAACAAGATTTTTTTTTTTAAAGAATGGTTATTAATCTTTATTTTCTCCTGTGTTCTGAAGGGCAGGAGATCACCCAAGAAGAGGCAGAATGGCTGCAAATAGGCTTTGAAGCTGCACTGAAAGAAGTAACTTCCTTCCTTTTTTGATGTTTCTCAGCCATCCTCAGAGCCATAGCAGGGTGTATGAGGCTTCTGGAGGCAGGCAAGGCTGACACAGGATGCAACCCACTGTGTTAAAGCTGCTCTTTCCATAGCTCAGAGGGGCTGGCTGATCGATGGCAGGGGATGTGACATACGCGGACGTGGCGGTGCTGCCGAGGGAAGGAGCGCACCTTCCTTCTGGGACACCAGCTCCAGGTAAAACAGCAGCTCCAGGTAAAACAGCTCAGCCCCTCCTGGCTGGGCACTCCTTGCTCTCACCTGCTCTCTCTGCCCCTCTCTCTGTCATATCTAATCCTGCCACTAAATAAAACTAGAATTACAGCGTGCTGCATGCGGGAGGAGGGGAGCGTGAAAAGTTGGAAATAGTGGGAGAAATCCTCGTGAGGTGCAAGTCAGCAAAGCTGCTCCTGAGCCAGAACCACCAAGGAGCAGTGGCTCAGATCCGGTGCCTTGGTTTAAGGAGCAGAATGAGGAAGAAAAAGTGTTCATTTTTGAATAATGGGCATAATATTTCTTTTTAAATGAACAACAGGATCAAGACAACGCTCCACCGAATTACTGCCTAGTCCAAAAATCAGATCAGTGAAGTATTCATGGGAAAGGAGTATTAAATTAACTAGTGAATCAGAAAACTAGGGCGGTCACTGTCACTGAAGGAAGTACTGAATGGATCCTAAAACCTTCCTGCTCTTTGTCCTTAATTTTCCAATAGTGATTCTTCCAGAACCAAATTATCAGTCTGTGATCCCTTCATATATTTGAAATAAATTAAGTCAACATTCAAGGTAAAGAGATGATTTAAACAATTTTTTTTAAAAGAAATAATATTTCTACTACTTGGAAAAAAAAATTAAATTCATGAAAGCATTTGGACAAAATTCTGGATCACAGCAAATATGAATGACAACTTCTGACTCTGAGAAAACAGAAAATGTTTGTAGTATCAGACTAAGAGCATATTTTCATGCTTTCAAGGCTCATTAGTACTTAATGTATTTAATCATTTAAGGAAACAACATTGTGTAATGAGCATTTTTAGAAGATGTTCCAGTTACAACATAGATGAATAGTGATGATGGTGCTCTGAAGACATGCACTTAAATGACAGGTAATGATATTTTAAATATATTTTTCCAAGACCTGTCTCTAAAAGATAAAAATGATATTTTTGTTTCATTGTATTATGTATCAAATATATATTATATATAAAACAGGAACTATTACTTTAGGCTGTATGTTCCTGCATCCATGGATATTGTTTGCACTGATACTGTAACCTGTGCAGGACAAAGCACAGAGGGTTTGCCTAGAATTTTGGCAAACCAGTATCTAAACTGATATAGTTTGTTTGTAAAGAGAGGCAGACATCACATCTTGATTCAAAGGCATCCAAAACCATCCCTTAATCGTGCTGTCTAAAGGAAGGGATGGAATCTGAGCAGGGCAGGCTTTAATTTCCATTGAAATTTTTCATTAACAGCTGGATGGTTCTTTTTAAAAGTTTGTCAGACAGATTTTAACTCTCAGTATTTTCTCACATGAAGTCACTGTCAGAAGAATCAAGTAATTTCTCAATGTCCTTTTGCTTTTAAATATTTAACTTCTCCAAAATGCTTATTATTTTTGTGGATGCTTTTCTGTTCATACTCCAGTGTTTCCATCTCCTTTAAAAACATGGTTGCCAGGGATCCACCCAGTATTACTACAAGTCTTGGTTATGCTGTCCTAAAGTTATATAGGGACAAAAATCCCTGAAATAATCTTTTCTTCACTGTTTATAACTCCCAGTATCACCTTCTCTCACTCTTATATCTGATAATACTCAAATCCATTTTGATTGACTGGGCTTGAACTTTCAGGGCTGCCTTTATTTATTGCTTTGTTAATATTTCTGTTAGTTACAGATTTCATTAGCAATTATATTTCTGCCCACTTTGACACAAACAGAACAAGCACCAGATAGCATTAAGCGATACTGGAGCTTATATCAATATAGAACATGCTGGAAAGACTTCCTTGAGGACAATTATTTCTCTGTCCTCATGATCAGCACGTACCAACAAGGGGTTTGTTGCTATTAAAATAGTTTGGAGCAGGAATTTGAGGCTTGTTCTCCAAGTGAGGGGCTCAGCCCCAAGGTGATGGAGCTCCTTGTGGCAAATGTCCCAGTCTCTCCCTTGGCAATATCCTGACTCTGGGACCTGTTGAAATGTCCACTGAGGATGGCTAGAAGCCACATCCCTCCCTTTCCCAGATTTTATCCCAGTCTTTCTCTCGGGCAGACTGACTGCCTTGCAGAAAAAGGAGCAGCTTGAGGATGGGTGTGAGGGAAAGCACTCCCTGCTTCAAACTCTCACCATGAAGGAGGTTTAATTTAACCACCACAGAAAATTCAGCAGATGAACATCCTGAGTGGCAGATTCCCGGAATTTAGGCAGGACTTCAAATATCTCGGAAAGTGGAGCGTGCCCACCTCCTCCTGGCTGCATTTTGGGCAACTTTCAGATCATCAGAGTCGATTTACTGGAGTAGATACTAAAAAACACGGGCGGGGGGCACAGCTTTGTTCTGCTAAGGTAGAGCTGCTGCCAAGCTCTGATGGACAGGGAAGGTAAACATGCAGGGAGCTGAACTTCTGCCAGTGTTCTCTAGCAGCTGAGTAGGTGTTTTAAATATGTAAAATCTGGATTTGAGAGTGAAAGTCCCTTTACAGATCTTTTCTTCAGCTTTTCCCGATCCTTGAGAAAGGGATTTCATTTGGTCAAATCATGCAGTGTTCCTTGGAGTTCTCATCTCAGAGTCCACTCATTGTATTTTTTGAGGATAGAGGAGAAAATATGAAAAACCACTGGTGGTACAGTTGCAGGGAATGTGTAAAGTTTGCAGTCCAGTGATAAGGAAAGCTCACTCATGGGAAACTATTGGGATAAACCCGACAGAATGGAACTTTCCTTGGCAGAAAGACAAACCAAGAAGAGTTTACTCCATCATCAAACTAGCCTACAAGTAGTTGTAGCCTGCTGTGAGCTGTCCCCTTTAGCTTCTTGTTCCTCTCCTCAACCTCCTCTTCACCAGGTCTGCCTCCTGCTGGACTCTCTCCAGCTTCCCCCAGTTCCCCCTGAATGGGGTGGCCCAGAATGTCCCATAATGGACAACCTGCCAGGAGCACTCCCTGCCTGCACCTCCACTGAGCAGGAGCTTCCACTAAATGGAGATGTTTTTCTGCACCTGACAATTGGCACAGAGAAATGAAGTGAAATTTCAGTTTTAGTGAGTGGCAGAGATCTCCTCCTACTACCAGGGCTCCTCATTGCTGAATTAGGTAAAGGGTGTGGAAGCTTCTTGCAAAATTAAGGTTATGTGGTATCTTAAAACCTCTTGTTGACGTCTGAGGACTTTACATGCAAATAATCATGTGCCAAAACACACTGGTATAGAAGTAATATTTTTTTTAAATATATTCATCTTGCATGGATATTTTTTTTCTTACAGACTTAGAGATATTCTTTAAAGGAATAGGTCTTTACTTGAGAGACAGTAGAATAGTAGCAGATTGTCTGAAGTAACTAGTTTAGAAGTGTCTCCATTTAAAGAGCATTTAAAAGTTTAAAAGCCCTGATTGGTTTCTGAAAATTATTTACATTCTAAGAAGAACAACTTTCATGGGCATTTGTTTTTGAGAACAGTTAAATATAGTTTACAAATTTTCTGTTAGGTCATTGAACTAATAAACTGTAACAAAGGAAACAGCCAGGTGTATTAGGTCAGTTCCCTAAAGCATAGAATACCTCACCTGCACGAATGAACCTTATTTGCCAGTCAGGTCCTCAGTGTTTTTCTTGCTGTAAAGCCTCTCCACACTTCAGCAATTCTCATATCAGATGACACCTCATTCTAGCCTAAGGAGACTTTTTTTCTGCCAAGTTTTTCCCTGATTAGTGAGATTTTACAACACGAGGCCCTTCTTTTTAAAAGCCCCAGTGACCACAAACAAAGGCAGTAGCACAGAAGCTTATTCTTGATTCAGCTTGACAAAATCTCTCCATTAATGGAAAGAAGAAAACTAACTGCAAAATACCCAGCTAAACAAAATTGAATACATGCTCAGGAAGAAACCATATGAATCTGACCCACACCTTGCTACCTTTATGCCTTTTTTTGGGTTTGTTTTGGCAATGTGCACCTGGAAAAGCGAGTCTCCAACCATCAGGCCCCTTCCTCTGCTTTCCCAGGCACCAGGCAATATCCTGGCATAAACATTCCCAAGGCAGGAATGCCCCAAGAATCAATTACCTTGCTGCAGGAGCATTTCTCTGGGTGGCAGTGTTCCCTTTGCACCTCTCTGCTCCACAAAGCACTCGCGGCTCGGATGCCTCTCAAGCCCTTTGAGATGGCTTAGCAACAGATGGGATGTCTGCTGTGGACAGGATCCAGATCCTATCCAGCCAGGCTGGGAGTCTGCCTCCTGCTCCAGCCACACAGGACCCGGGTAGTTCAAAGATTATGGAGGAGGATTTGACCTCCTGACAGCAGCAGGAAACGATAAATCATCATCTTGCCTGTCGCTTCCTAGAAAAAAAAAAAAAAAAAAAGAAAAAGCTGAACAAGCAGCTGTGTGTGGAAACACACCCCCCTTTTCATACAGACTCAGTCTTCTACGTAATCCTTTGCTGTTTCTCCACCTAATGATCTGCACAACCACAAATGTCAGCATTTCTCTGCTCCTCACAGGAAACACGATCACGTACGCCGAGCTGCACCTGAAGCCCAAACCCAACAGCAGACCAGAGACTTCCTCTTCAG
>NW_020956052.1:51683-52816 GCF_003031625.1 Empidonax traillii
CACACCCCCCTTTTCATACAGACTCAGTCTTCTACGTAATCCTTTGCTGTTTCTCCACCTAATGATCTGCACAACCACAAATGTCAGCATTTCTCTGCTCCTCACAGGAAACACGATCACGTACGCCGAGCTGCACCTGAAGCCCAAACCCAACAGCAGACCAGAGACTTCCTCTTCAGGTAGTGTATTGTAGATATTTTTGTTTGGTTACTAATTATAGGTTTAGTCTTTCCTATTATAGATTCAGTCTTTCCTATTGCCCAACAGTAAAACCCGGTATCAAGAGTCTTCACCTTCACTCTCTCATTAAAAAAACGATTTATCATTTCATCTGGTGGTTTTTTTTCTGCTGGGTTCTCAGGCAACACACTCTCCTTGTAAAAGCAGTGTAGAAAGGCATTTCAAATCTCGTTTTTAAAAATGCCTTTGTGTCCTCCATTGAAAATTTAGCAAAGCAAAGTAAAATTCCACAGTTTTTTAGGAACCCTCCTGTAAATGTCTCTGCAGGGAGAGTCCCAGGGATGCACCTGGCTTTGGGAGCAGGTTAATCCCCAGCTCTCTGTGTGCTGGCAGTGCACTGATGATTTCTACCCTTCCTGTACTGAAGGACTTGCTTGCCAGGCAGGGTCAGGCCCCTGGAAAGAGGAACATTACAGCTTGTATCCCAGGCAGCCAGAGGATGGAGCAGTTGCTCATCTCACAGGGGCAAGGTCAGGAAAAGAGAAGTTATGACAGCGCAACTCTGTCTGGTGGAACTGACACCCTGACCCCAAATTTCCTCGGGTTCTGCCTCTTCCTGAGGGTTTCACTCTCACGAGATGGCGAATGCCAAGCAGCTGGAGAGATGCTTAGAGGGTGTTCCCTGTGCCATGGTGTCAGAATGGGGGCTTTGCCTTTTCTGTGCACTCAGGGAAGTTGGCTTTGAGTGACAGGGCAGGCACGTGAGATCAGAGAGGATAAACACACCACAGACCACTCCTGACACCACAGACCACCCCTGACACCACAGAGCACCCCTGACACCACAGAGCATCCTTGATATCTCAGACCATCCCTAACACCACAGAGCACCCCTGACACCACAGAGCATCCCTAACACCACAGACCACCCCTGACACCACAGACCACCCCTG